>NC_056733.1:1188540939-1188620939 GCF_019279795.1 Protopterus annectens | reverse complement strand
ACACATGTATGCATGTCATTCATGTGATTGGCAAGGTCATATGCCACACAGCAGGCCGGTGTACTGTAAACCTGTGCTGGTCTGTGGCACCATTGCAAAATAGGAACAGCCATGCCAAACATGTGTGTACAGCCACATGCACAATGTCTACACTCAGCTCAAGGGTAGGCGGAATAATGTTGAACAGACATGCAATGCTTTGGGGGAGATATGCAAGCTAGGGCTCAGGCAAACATAGTATGCAGTTGACATACCTTACAGCTCATGTCCTCACACATAGGGGTGGTGGTCAACACAGAGCATCAGTGACAGATGTACAAAGGTCAGTGATGGTCTGTTAACATGTGATGTATGTTGCACACACCATGGCAGTGCAGTGCAACAGTGCAAAGTGCATGCATTGTGTTGCAGGTATGGGGCATAGGCTACTAAAACAAATGGTGCAATACAGGTATGTATGTATGCTAACCACCACTATAATTATGTAAGGTGCATGCCGTCTGCTATAACACATGCATGCTGTTGTGTGCAACTCAGGGATGTATGATAAGTACCACTATAATTGCCTAAGCTGGAACTATAATTGTCTAAGCTGATTGCCATCTGCCATATCACCTGTGCGTAGCGTGTGTGTCAGCGTGTGTCAGTGTGTGTCAGTGTTTGTCAGTGTGTGTCTGTGTGTGTCTGTCTGTGTGCATCTGTCTGTCCGTGTCTGTCTGTCTGTGTGTCTGTCTTTGTGTCTGTCTGTGGGTGTGTTTGTCTGTGTGTGTGTGTGTGTGTGTGTGTGTGTGTGTGTGTGTGTGTGTGTGTGTGTGTGTGTGTGTGTGTGTCTGTATGCCTGTCTCTGTGTGTGTGTGTGTGTGTGTGTGTGTGTGTGTGTGTGTGTGTGTGTGTGTGTGTGTGTGTGTGTCTAGTATAACTTGTAATGTACAGTTCTTGTCTTCCCCTCACAGGTGTTGATGTAGGTGCATTGCCCTCCTGCGGTCCACCTGATGTTAGTGTCCCTTCAGACTCTAGCAGTGATGATGATAGTATGATTGAGGCACAGGCAGGGTTGTCAGGGGCTGAATCTGTGCCATTGGTCGCCATTTCACCAGTCTCCCCTTCATCCTCACAACAATTCCCCTGCCTGCACATACCCCATCACCACCAGCCATAGAGGAAGGAAAGTTGGCGGGTGGCAGCATGGAACAGGGAAGAGTGGTGACTATGGAAGGTGTGCCTGCACAGCATGATCCCAGTCAACAGACTGGTGATGTCCCACACAGGCATGTGCCCAGCGCTGCTTGTAGGAGGACCACTGGCAACATGCCCCTGCGAGACCAAACACATTAGCTGGTGTCACCAGATGCATGTTTCGGGCTGTAATGGAGACACAGGCACTTGCTGAATGGCACAACAGAGAAGGTCTGAGACATCAGAGGGCTGCTGTGCATTCATTAACTGACAACATCCAGGCACTTGCAAATGCTCACCATCATCTTACAGATGTGTTGGATAGATGATTGGGTGACATGGTGGGAGTCCTTGACCATTGCCTGTCAATCGTCGAGAGTGGAATGTCTGTGCTGGAACATCTGGTGGGAGTGAGGCATCGGGTACTTGGATGTAGGTCAGCTACATCTCTTGTTGAAGGTCAACATGAACATGCTACTGCACATGCCTGCTCTCTTAGTGGTGGTAGCAGCAGCAGTGCAGCTGGTGCTGTGCAGTCCACACCAGGACACAGCAGCCCATGAGCACATGGTCCTAAATGGTCCCAACAGGGACAGGAATCCAGTGGACATGTATCATTAGACGGTACCCAATCTGGACCTCTGCCTGGTAGTGCCCATGCAACCCCTGGCAGGCGCAGGTCACGTGGCCATGGCCAGACACCATAAACTGTGACACCTGCCTTGTACAGTCTGCAGCTGTCAATATTATTCCTGTGTAGGCCAGCCACATGCCATACCTGTATTCATGCATACACACACACTGGAAACAAATGTAGGGCACCTCAACACACACACGCATAACATCCACACATGCCCAATGATATCACAGGCCCTAACACACATGCATGATGTCATCCAATGGCACAGCCTAAGCCGCTGGCAAACATTATCACCCTGTGCATATGATGATGCCTGTGCCGCATCCCTGTCATCCACACCATCGGTGCAGGGATATGTTCATATGGTCTGATGCACAGGGTGTACATACTAGGTAGACAATTACAGATTAATATTGTTGAGTAGTGTTGACAGGCAGCAGACATACATGTATTGCAGTGGTAGAGTGCATTTTGTATGTTTGACAGTATGTATCATGTGTAACAACACTAACAGCATGTTGATGCTGATGTTCTGCCTTCCTCTTTCAGGTGCAGTTGCATGTGTCAGGGGATGTTGGTGTTTGCGGGAGTCTCATATGTACATGTTGACTACCCACAGGTCAGTATGACAATACCTGCATGCACGTTGTAGCTTCCACATCACAGTTATATTCTCCCATATTTCAATTATGTTTACTGTTCTAATGATCCAAGAGCATGATAGCTGTGTAGTAAGCTACTGTGTTCAGAGATGTCACATCCATAGTGGATGACATCACAGGTATAGTTACCTGGAGTGGGGAGGAGGTAAAAGAGTGGTATGCCAGAAGACAAGGATAAAGGCCAGTGGAAATAGTGACTTTGGGAAGCGGTAATACCCACTGCTATGACAGCATGCAAACACAAACACACCCACATACAACAGGGATTCACAGACACAGTAATGCACACTCTGACACACACACACACACACACACACACACACACACACACACACACACACACACACACACACACACACACACACACACAGTTGCCAGTGTTTCAATGAGAACCCCTGCCTATGTGCTTATCATCATTATAGTACTACGCAATTACAAGGCGTGCCACAGAGATTACACATGTGCAAGTAGTTAGAATGGACTAAGATCGAGGACATCGACAGGGATACTACAGTGCAGTGAGTGTATGTGGGAAGGGGGGGGTCCATCAGTAGGCTACGTAACAACAGGTCACACCCCAGGGAGTACATGTTAACAGGCAGTTAGTATGCCTGTCTACAATTGATGATATAAGCAGGGATGCTAGATTCCTTTGAGTGGATGGGGGGAGGAGGCATTAACATTTCACTATGGTAAAATACAGCCTCAAACCAGGAACCGGACAGCCACACACACACACACACACACACACACACACACACACACACACACACACACACACACACACACTGGTATTCACAAAGATATACACATATGTTATACACATACAGACACTTTACATGTGTGAGGTTTAACCACCTGCCTATACCTTTCTTTTTACACTTCACTCTGTACTGGTGTCAACAACAGTGTTCAGGACAGTGATAATATGTGGGATGTATTCCCAACCATACGTGACATATATGGACACACACCCACACGTGCTAGTACTGTGAATCAAACACCAGCCTATCTCATGATAGGTACCACAGAAGTACAGCACTATTGCATCTGGTACTATGATTACTGACTCTTTCCTTTGACAAGTGTGCTGATATATGCACAATATATGCACAGGGGAGGTATTACTGCTACAGGTGTCATGAGGTTTGCCTTCAGTGTCACCCTTACAGCATTCTACATTGTTTATCTTCCACTTCAATTAACAAAACCTGACCTTAGCAGGTACACAGGTTATTGTAGGACTGCTTGGAACACACCAGTGAGCTGTCCTCAGTAATCATTCATCTGCAAGGAAGCCCCACCACTTAGTAGCCATGTCCAAACATCTGTCCATTCCTCATGTATGGCTTACTGTATGTAGAACATATCACCATATGCAGTTGGCAATGTTGAGGCTGTATTGCAACAGCATGATGTACTAAGACAACAGTCACCTTCAGACATCAGACACTGCACACACATGGAATCTACACAAACAGCAATACATGCACACATATGCAGTCTACATCAGTACATGCATTAGCAGGTCAAGAGGATACATTCCACACCTTCCCCACACCATGTGTGAAAGATAGCTGAGCATTACACCATAATGGATGTTGTATTCATGCATTGGTAGGACACCACCACTTTCATCGAGTAGCCATGTGTACATGTATTACAACAGCACATATCAACGTGACACACACAGCATTAATTCATGTCATGCTCCTATGGACTGTTACTTTGACAGTGCCATGGTGATGCCAGGGCATTGTAATGGTCAACAGTGAGCACATTATATTTGCCACATACCTCATGTGTACTGGAAAAGTGCCAGCAATGTGCTCTGTTAGAGCTAGGCAGTACACTCATTCAAGCATGTGCGAGGTCTGTGGCTTGTAAACATCTCACCCCAGCATGTACTGGCTATTGTGGTACTAAGGCTAATGTCCAGACAGCACACAGCATGCATGGCTTGCAATTGTTGACATGGGGTATATGTAGGAGCTGTGGCCACACATGGCTCTACATGTCATGAACATATCACCTGTGACTACTCAGGAACATACAGAGCAGAGCTGGATTTCCCTGAGTCTGTCAATACAAGCCTTGTGTAGGTCCCATGGTCCTGTTATTTGGGTATGTTTGTAGGCATTGCATTAGGTGGACATGTCTAAAGACATACATGTCACATGGGGTGCTGTATGATAAGATAGATGTCATGGGTGACCAGTAGAGAGGGGATATTACCTCTGCCAACATAGATATTGAACCTTATGTACTGTTAGCATGCTATCTGCCATGTGCATGTGTGTAATGACTGTAGCCACTTGTATGTAGAAAGGTAAATGAAAGCTATGGTAATGTAATTTATGTTGTATGAGTGTGGGATGTACATATCCAGGGCAGGCACGGTTATGTCATATCCAACCATGAGGGTGTTGTTTACTGGTGTACAGCAACAGTCAACCGTGTTAATGTTGACAACATCCAAGGATCCTGGTATGTGTACAACTGAGCTGGTTACAAACAGTGGTATTATTGCATTGCATAACACATTATGCAGCTGTGTTTGTACCTGGATACTTTGCGCAGTTGATGTAGGCCTAGGTACAGTCCACCAATCGAGGGTCATCTGGTGGTCTACCATACTATGTCATACCACATATGGATGTGTGTTGGTAGTCTGGTAACATGGTGGTGGATGTATATGAGGATACAACCTGGAATGCAGCATTTGCCACTGTCACCTGTACCTGGCTCATCTGTGATGCGTTACGTCGGAGTAGTGGTCTTTACATGTGAGTAGCCTTTACAAATATGTGTACACCACCACCTGGAATGGTCCATACCACTGTTATGGCCCACATGTCTGGATCTGAGTTATATGGTGCAATTGTGCACTACAGAGCCTTCAGCCAGGTGTTCCTCACTGCACAGATGTCAGTATTCCCCATTGTAGGTTCTACATTGAGCAAATGGATTACTAAAGCAACACATCTAGCACGGGTTAGCATAAGCATCCAATGCAATTGTCATGTAGGTGTCAGGGTGTTATATCTGTGTGTAGGACATTTGCTTTGGAATGCGGCTATATGGGTAAATGCAACCTAGGTATTATCCACACACACGTGTAACATGGAAGCATGTGCTCTGTGCTGAAGGCTCGTCGTTCGGTCATGACAGCCCAAAATGACAGACACTGGTCAACCTCATAATAGCAGCAGGACATTGGCTCATTGTTTTGGTCTAGCAGTTGCCACCCATACCATGACATCACTGCACGTGGCATTAATGTGCTTAGTAGCAAATGCCTCATGTAAGGTGACGGACAGCGGCAGAACTTGTGTATATGACCAATGTGAGATATACTTAGGGTAGCAATCCTGCTAATAATGACAACTACTAATACAGCCGAGAGAGGTTATCTTGACTACTGCACCTCAGTACCATTACACAAGGTGGCTCACACATTATGCTTGCACTTGCCACTGTTCCATGTATATATAATGCAACTGCCCACAACCTGCTATCAATGTATGCCTTTCAGGGCAGCAAGGTGTGTGGCACATGCTGTAGGTAGCATCCACCTGTGTGACCCAGGTAACCTGTTGTCTCTCAGGTCCACGTATGCATGAATGTGTATACGTAACATATATATGTCAGTACTTCATGTACATGTATGCATGTGTATCACACAGCACAGACACAGATATATCATTTACAGGCCACATACAGGTATCAGGTAGTAAACCAGTATGATGTGCATAAATATTGACAGGTAAGATGTACCTAACTGTAAACCTGTGTGTTTACAATAGGAGTCCATTACAATGTGTTCTGTACATGTAAGTGTTTGAGCATGCACACCGTGGCCTTCAGTGGTTAGAATCAGAGTGCATCCCAAACAGCCCTGTGCTACTAAGTGTATGGGCATACCCACTGCCACTTTGTGTAATTTGAGTCAGTGCATCCTATAAGCCCTTTGTTACTAAGTGTATGAGCATGCCCAGTATAACCTTGTGTAGTCATAGTCATAGTGCATCCCAAACGACCCTGTGCTTCTAAGTGTATGAGCCTGACCACTGTAACCCTGTATAGTGATAGCAGTTGTCCATTCCACAGATGGCCATACTCCAGTTCAGGTTCCTGTTGTGCTACAACTATACCTTTCAGGCCTACCTTCAGATGGTGTGTCTTGTTTGTGCATACAGGTTGTAATGGACACCTACTTTAAACACACAGGTCTACAGCTATGTACTTCATGACTGTCAGTCTCCCTGTTGTTGTCCTCAATTGTAGAAGGGCAGTCTGACTGCCTTGGGCTGTGTAATCTCTGTGGCACATCTTGTAACTGGGTAGTACTGTAATAGTGATCCTTAGATAAGCAGGAGTTCTGATCCCACCACTGGCAACTGCATGCATGTGTTTGTGTGTGTGACAGCAAATGCCTGAGAGTGTGTGTCAGCAAATTGCTGAGTGTGTTTGAGTTTGTGTGTGTCACATAGGCTGAGTGTGGTTGTGTGTATTTGTGTCTGCATCCTGTCATGGCAGTGGGTTTTGCTGCATTCCAAAGAGATACCTCCTTTTGCACTGGCCTTTATCCTTGTCAGCTGCTAAACCTCTCTCGTCCCCCCTCCCCCTGCAAGTAATCGGTCCTGTGATGTCACCAAGCTCAGATGTGGAATCAGTAAGTGTAATTGTATGTGTTCTGTGGCACATACCCCAACTGCATACCACTGTACTAGTTACCTTTACATAGGCAAGACGTGTATGCACAATACTGGCAAGTGTGTGTGTGTTTGTGTTTGTTACTACCCTGTAGCCAGGCATACACATGTGTAATGTCTTTTAGCACACCATGGTAGCCGTCTGTAGTGACCGGTGTCTACAAAGTATTACATAGTTAGGAATAGTAAAGAATACACAGTAAAGCATGACTACAGTTGGGTATGTTATTTTCCTGTGCCACTGTCCAGCAGTGACACAGAAGTGGTTGCTGAGGTGTAGGTCCATAACCATCATTCCCCATGCTAACTCCACAATCCCTGGGTTAGATTACATTAGCCATCATTCCCCACCCCAAACTCCACATACACAACCATCCCTTCTCTGGTGAACTGCTTATGATTTAAATGTTATAACACAAGAGATGCCTCTGTTTTGTGTACACATCAGTTCCTTTAGAACCCTTCTGTGTCACAAAGGGCGTTCAGACTTGTGTGTGTGTGTGTGTGTGTGTGTGTGTGTGTGTGTGTGTGTGTATATATATATATATATATATATATATATATATATATATGTATATATATATATATATATATATATATATATATATATATATATATATATATATATATATATATATATATATATATCTGGCTATGGCTGTGTCTGTGTATATGCATATATATATATATCTATATATATATATATATATATATATATGTGTGTGTGTGTGTGTGTATATATATATATCTGGCTATGGCTGTGTCTGTGTATATGCATATATATATATATGCTGCAGAGGGCATGGCACCCTGTACAGCAGTACAATAGGCACATAATTGCGGACAATGTGCCTTCACTATGTTCCCCACTGGATGCCTGCAACATATGAGGTGCCATCAAATGTGATGCACAGAGGCCATACAATGCCTTACACATGTGCCCTGTATGGACCGATGCAACTAACACCAGGGAATACCTGTATCATGCTATCAATGCAGGTGCAGGGTCAACCTGTTGACTATAAGCAGGTTCTACCACACCAGGCCAGTATTGGCATATCGGAGGATAACAGTCTGTGTACACAACATGTGCCAGCCAAACTAGGTACACCTGTACATGTCAATGTACATTACTGTGGGACATGCACATCCCAGGCAATGTCCATGTAAGGGACTATCAAACACAGACATGGCATGCATTGCAAAGCTATGGCCATACACAATGGTAACCAGGATGTCAGGACAGTTCATACAATACCCATCTGTGTGGGACATTGCAGACACTACACCCCTGTACCACACTGCACACCATTGTCAGGTGGTGTGATGCCAAGGATTACCCCACACCCAGCCTTGTACAGCCAACCTCCACAGCCAACCACTACACACCCATGAAGCAATGCACACATGCATGTCAGTACTGGCACCTTGTGTCTGAGTGTGAGGTATGATGCTGCCAACCACAGTCACTCCCAGTATACCTCCCATTGGCATACCAACAGATGTCAAACACGTTCACATGCCCTAGCCCATAGCACCTCCGGATATCTCCTGTGGTGCATGTAGTACCTGTGCATTACTGCGGTGTGGAAAACTAAGTGGTTTGGGAGTGTATTTGTGGGCCTGGCAAAGAAAGTCAAAGTGAGTCCATTAGAGAGTGTGGTTGTGTTGACAATGCCATCTGTTCATGTGGACAGCCATGTGTGCTACACCTAATGTATGTCTACTATATCTCTGATGCAGATGTTGCACACCAACACACATATATGTTCTTACAGCATACCAACATGTCAGCTTTGTGGCACATGGAGTAACTGCATGCACTTGTAATAGTAATGACTAGTCAGTCAGTGCTTTGAACCCCTGTACTGGTAGGTGTGTGATAGATGATGCTTAGAATTTAGTCTCCATGCCCTTCTCTGATGTACTTTGCCTCTGTCTGTCCCTCCCACACACTCTCTGGTGGATGTGGAGGTGTACACCTGCTCACCAGCAGCTTGTGTATTGCAAGTGATGGTCATGTTCGGGTGATGGCCTCTGCATCTATTGCAGTCCTCCTCTAGCTGATTGCATGTGGGACAGCTGTGATGATGTTCCCATAGCCATTCGCATAAAAAACACAGTACAATATCTAGGAGCATCATGTTGGTGTTTGCCCATGACAGTCGCTGTGAGTGGTACCTGAATCTGGTGTTTGGTAAACAGCATCACAGATGATATCTGGATGTTCCTCAAACAACATACAAAGTGGGAAATAGCCTAAAGACAGGAGAGTGATGTGCCAGACTTGACTACAGCATGTAAATGTAGCTATGCTTCATTGAGACAACTGCCTGTTTAACAAGGTGTGTGTGGTAATGTCTATTCTGCATGTTTTAAAACTGACAAGACAGTGCTCTGTTTGTGAGGGACGCCCATCTGTAGGGCCATCTGTGGACTGGTCAGTGTGTGGAACCATTTGTTCCCTGTGTTACTCACTGAACACACATCTGTGAACAGCAGGAGCATCGTGTGAGGATTGCAGCCAGTACATGGTGATAGTGATGAGTTACTGCCATCGCATCCCTGACTGGGCATATGTCACATGGAACAGTGGTATGACAGACACTGTCTGGGGTTTTCAGTGACATGCCAATAATGGGCCACTGCTCATAGCTGCAGTCACAAGTCTTCTACACGTTGTACAGATGTCATGCAGTATATATGCATGTGTTGTGCTCTCTCTGCAAATGTATACCATCTGTTGTGTTGGGTTAATGGTCATATCTATGCATGCTGTTGTAAGTAATCCTGAATGCTATTGACTATTACTAAGCCATATCTGTGTTTAAACTGCAACACAATAGTCTGTATGGGTTTGGAGGTCCTGGCAGAACCTCCTGTCCCACTTCGGCTGGCCATGGCACCGGGCACCAGCACATCTGGGGCCCAGCCTTGTACCTCCACCTCTGTTGTCTCTGCACCACCTTCTGGTGGTACCACCACTGAGGATGGGGTTTGTCCCCTCTAGGAGCAGGTCCAGACAGGGACATGTCCACTGTTGTACAGTCCCGGACATGGTGCGTAGGGGGCTCAATAAGGGGTTTTGAGGCCAGATACGTCAGCTCAAGGGCAGAGCATCACATTTACAGGGCGAGGCTGCCCCTCCTAGACAGCACCCAGCACTGCCATCTTCTCAGCTGTTTTGGTGCAGTGGTGGCTGCCCATGGCTGGGGACCTCCATCCCACTGTTTCCATCTGGGGGCTCATGGGCTTGTGAAGGCTGAACACCCCTCCCCGTCCAAGGTGTATCCCCCCACATGTGTCATATACTGACCCTGTATGCTGTCTTGTCTGTTATCCTACCCTACCTATCCTCCATGAGCATATCTACTCTCCTTCCCCCACATCCCACTCTCACCCTACAGAAACAAAAAGCCATTTGGTTTCTAGAACAACATTTTCCCCATACATAGCTGTCCATTTCACACACGTGTCCACTGGACACATGTAACCCTTTTAATATGCATCACAACAAACTCCAGTTGCCCTCACCCCTGTCTCTCAGGTGCACGATCCTAGTATGCACATGACTCCTAAATGTTCCAGTATACACGTGATATGGATGACCCCATTGTACACACAACACTACCAGTCCCTCTAGGGTTACCCCATTTATCTTTATCGTGATGATGATGTCGCACACAGCACCTTGCAAGAGTACTGTTCTCACATAATGACTGGACAGGAACTATTGTGTTAATGTAAATAACATGCACAGAGTGATGTATATGGCCAATGTACAAATGTTTGCGTGTATGACTGACACATGTCTGTCTGAGGGAGTCTTGATATTACATAGGCCGACACCACTACATAATACAGGCATTGCTGGTGTTTCCCTTTTCATTCTGTTGTAATGCTTTGTTGTCACATGGGATGTTCCTGATATATATATATATATATATATATATATATATATATATATATATATATATATATATATATATATATATATATCTATATGCTGGACATAAACACTGACACATACATCTACATGATGGAATACATTTCCTATACTGTTGAATGACTGCACTGGATGATATGTTTGTGATAAGGTCCGATGTCTGTATATCTGCCATTGCTTAGTGGTAAATCACAATAGCTGTGTGTACAGGGTCCTGGTTTCGAGCCTTGCAGAGGCCATTTATTTTGTTGCCGGGCAGAACAAGGCCATTGGATACGGTGTGATTAAGGCACATTAAAGCAGTTGTGAGCGGGTGTGTGTGGGTTTGCATGGTGCTAAGCAATGCTAACCTCTGGTTACAGTTTCTTACACTTAGCCTCTAGATTGCTTTACCAGTGTAATACTCGCATACTGGCAGCCAAACAGGCTTACACCCGCTTGCTCTCGCACTTGCAAATGCACTGCATTTGGTGTTTGCATCTGAAACTCATGCCCCTGCATGGGAGTGAGGACTACAATATTACCTTGTGATGCCTATTACATCGGATTAAATGCCTATAGTATCGGGAATGGCTGCCCATTAGGCGACAGCATGCCGTTCAACTGTACGAAATCCGCATCCTGTCCAGAGTTTGAGTCATATTATTGGTGTGTTCCTCTTACAATCTGCACCCGTCTGGCTAATATATGCGAACTGACACTCTTCAATACAAACAAGTAATTGGGTTTTGGAACCCACTTCCTTCAGCCGAGTCATGCTACTGCATACCTAATATTCTATCATCTTTCTAAGGTTGTCAGTGGACTATGTGCTTTCTGTCCCTATCAGACCTCTCATACAATTGGGGAAATATACAAACTGAATCAGGGACACGGCATAACAACATCAGGGACACATTTAAATTATTGGTGCTATTAACCTGACACATTGACAGACTCAGAGCATATGAATTCATACACATTGAGGTAAATGATGTTTATAACTCTTAATTGTTGCCGTTATTCATTACGTGTAATTCACCACCTTTCCTCCAAACGTCACTAGTTTTAGGAGGGATTAAGTGGGGCAGAGTTAGAAACTGAGTCAAAATCTGGGACATCCCTGGAAATTGGGGACAGTTCAGAGGTATGGTCCCTATTTGTTCCCCCAATGGTTTATGTCCTGTCCAGTGGATGTGCTCTTAGGGGTTGAGAGTTATGGGTGTCAGCTATGCCCATTTTGGAATATTACTTACATCTCTGGGGCAGTCCTAATACGACTGTGCCAGCCAACACCTGCATGCCTAGGCCCATAATTGCATATCCATAGTTCCCCCACCTGCCACTCCTCTACAGTACTCATCCTTACTGTGGGTGCAGGTGGGGTAAAAACACACCACTACACACTGCCCACTCTCCCCGTGTTGGGACACATGTCGTACTTTGTGTCAACCCATGGATTATCAGGCTTGTACAACCTACTAGTCCGTGTACATCTACAGGTTGGTTTGATAAGTCATTACTGGGACTGCCTCCGATCATTAATCTTTGGTGTCCCACAAGGGACATCAATGTCTATGTTCCAAGATTAGACCTGTCAGGTCTCTCCCACTGATAGTATCCTGCCAGTGGTCTGGGAAGCAGTGCTGTGTTCACCTTTATTGTGTGTCTGTATGTCTCACTGGCCTAGCTGGGGGGGTGGGGGGGTTGATGCTACATGTTACACGTTTGTTTACTGGACCCCTCACCCCCATATGCACGGCCTGTGAACATATGTTATTCATAACTGCTGTATCATATCCTAGCTATATACATGTGTATATTTACAGTCACATATATATATATCTATTTACATTACTATATACAGATATATCTGTATATGTATGCATACATGTATATTTATATTTGATGTGTGTGTGTGTGTGTGTGTGTGTGTGTGTGTGTGTGTGTGTGCAGATATATATATATATATATATATATATATATATATATATATATATATATATATATATATATATATATATTTATATCACAACATATGGGTCTATGTGTGTCTGCATATGTATATATTTATATGTGGGTATGTATCTGTATTCTGTCTCTGTATGTATACATTTGTACTACGGAGAGAGAGAGAGAGGCTTATCTCTATGTTGCTATTGGTAGATATACACACACATACCTCTACATATATACGTCTACATCTGGTTATTCCATTCCTTGCCATATAGATTACACTTTGCTGCAGTGAGACTTGTAGTGGGTGTGGCTGCTCATTGGGTGATGCCTCTGTCAAATGAACACATTTGCTTACATTCCTAGGGCTATACATATAGGCCCACATCAGCCAACACCTGCACACCTAGACCCATAAGTAGCTACTCATAGTTCCACCACCCGCACCTCCTCAACAGCACCCATTCTTACTCTTGGTGCTGGTCTGTTCTGGACACACCACTACACGCTGCCCACTCTCCACTTCACAGGACCCATTTCATACAATTTTCTTTGTCCATGGGTCATACGGGTTTCCCACCCTTGTATTCCGAGTATGTATACACCCCAGCCAGAATGGTTGGTCTATCACCTTCTTTTGGTCTTGGCAATTTTTGGGGTGTCCCAGAAGGGACGCTCCAGTCTGTGTTCCAAGATTAGAATTCCTGAGTGCACTGTGTACCCCCACGTTGTATCCTGCCTGTGGCCTGGGGAGCAGTGGACTCTTTACATTGTTTGTGTGTATGTTTCCCCGTGTCCGTCTGGGGGAGGATGGAATGTCATGCTACATGTTTCATGTTTCTTGCTTGGGCTCCTCACTTCCATTGGCATAGTCTGTGAACATATGTCATTCGTGTGTGCTGTTTCCTATCATAGCTGTATATCTGTGTATATCTACACACACACATACACACACACACACACACACACACACACACACACACACACACATATATATATGTGTGTGTGTGTGTGTGTGTGTGTGTGTGTGTGTGTGTGTGTGTGTGTGTGTGTGTGTGTGTCTGTAAAGCAATACATACCCTGCTCAAATGCACTTACACATGCTTGCTGGTGTTTATATATGCTTGACCTGCTTACTAGTGCCTTATTCATTATGACACTGACACTTCACTCCAGTTAACTTTTAATTGATATTTTGCAGGTTATACAGCGGACAAATGTCACAATATGTTCATGTACGGATTACAGATGGTAAATGGTGTATGATACAATGGGATTTGGTATGGGAATGTCTGTTTGTTAGGGGGTTGCTCTAATAAATACACTATTGCTGTACTGCTTCATTTGCATATATACCCATCTACCCATGGCTCCTGCTTCCCCAAACACACACCCCAATGCCTCCCTAACACTGCTGTCATCCATTCTCCAGTCAGATTCGAGATGTATCCACACCACTACACATTGGCCACTCCCTACTCTTATAGACCCATCCCATCGGTTGACTCACTCCACGTATCCTCAGAACTCCCAAACGTTTAGTCCACAAATATTGGTGACGTGAGTGACCAAAAAAATACTATTCACAATTTTTGGATTGTCCCACATGGGACACACATGTGTTTATGTCAAGATTAGACTCTATACTTCATTACATCCTTACTCTTGTTAACATGACACTACAGTAAATGAATATGTATGTCTATGTGGTAATGCACACGTTACACATGACAGCCTAATTATGTACGTGTTCGGCGCATTTCTTTTACAAATAGACCGGTTTAGTAATTAGCATTGCCATAGCAGGCAGATGACAGGAATGATTCCATGTGTGGGAAAGTCCTCACATTTGATCATTTTCAGCACAGCACTGACTTCGGACATTGTACACACTTCTGTGTTTTAGCAGTTTTCTCCTGTCCCTCTTCTGCACAACCTATTATTCTATCTACTGTTGAGGTTTGTAAGGGCACGTTCATGTTATTTATGTCTGCAAATGGAATGAATGTGTTACAGAGAATGTACTTCTACATATTGATGTCTGCATGTGTATGCATATATACCTATAACAAAGTCGCTGACCTCTACAGGGCGGTCCAATTAGAACCAGCCCATCCAACCCTGGCACATTTGGCTCCATAATTTCAAACCCATAGTTCCTCCACCCCACCCGTGTTCAAAATACATGCATACCATCCATTGTCCACTTGTTATCGCAGCCATGACACACCTCCACACATTGCCCTCTTTAGAGTGTTAGGGGCCCTACACATATGTTGTCCCAACCCATGTATTCTCAGGCTCTCCCACCATTTAGTCCTTGAACATACCAGCCCTTGCTTGTGTAATGGTCGGAAGGCCAAATGGTCTATCAATTTTTGGGTAGTCCCACCAGGGACTACCCTCTGTCTGTAAAGTAGACTTAGCAAATCAACAGTGTTACTCCCACTGGTAATATCCTGCCTCTGGTGGGAGTAGCAGTGCTTTGCTCACTCCTGTCCAGCTGGATATGACATACGCTGACAGCACTATATAATACTGGGGTTGCTGTTGATTCCCTTCTCTCATTCCTTTTGTATGCTTTATTGTTACATCATTCTTTCTTCATATATATAAATATATATATATATATATATATATATATATATATATATATATATATATATATATATGGGGTCTACTTTAAATAACCGAACCGACACTTCACCGACACACAAAACACCGACCCCAAATAACCGAAAACACACAACACCGACAACTCACAAAACCAAACACCATTACACCGACACAAAAAACGTAAACTACACATTACACACAATGACATATCCACTAACCTTAACCCAAACCCTAACCCTAAGGTCCGACACTACCGCACACTTACCCGACCCGCACCCTAACCCTAACTCACTTAACCCACCCCTAAACCTAAAGACTGTCACTATCGCACACTTAACCTACCTGCACCCTAACCCTAACTCACTTAACCCACCCTAAAACATAAAGCCCGTCACTATCGCACACTCACCCTACTTGCACTCTAAACCTAACTCACTTAACCCATCCCTAAACTACAGTCCGTCACTATCACACACTTACCTTACCCGAACCCTAACTCTGACAATACCGCACACTCACCTTTCCCACACCCTAACCCAAAATCCCTAACTCCGACACTACCGCACACTCACCTTTCCCACACCCTAACCCAAAATCCCTCAATATCGCACACTTACCTGACCGCTCCTAAATCCGTCACTATCGCACACTTACCGAGTCGCGCTCACACGTTGCCCTTGTTGGTCTTTCGGCTGTCGGCAAATCACCTTTTCGATCAACTTGCTTTTCGGTCGTTTCATCTCGGTCTTCTGCGTGTCGGTGAAGTGTCGGTTCGGTTATTTAAAGTAGACCCATATATATACATGTGTGTATATGTATATATATATATATTATATATCTGTATATACTTATACACATTTCCTATGCTTGGCAGTGCTTAGACCTGCGCAAGTGCACTCAGACTTGCTTACTGGTACCTATATGTGTTTACTGCTGCTTATTTGTGCTTACACCTGCTTACTAGTACCTTATTCATTATGACAGTGCCACTTTGCTTGAATTATATTTAAGTTAAATATCTCATGCGATACTCTTATATCAGTTTTATGGCAAAACGACATTCATTCCACATGGAAAATGATATGTGCTATTGTTGGGCTCGAACTGTGACTGCCTGTTTGATAGGTGGATGCTCTAAACACTACACTATTGACACTTACGTTGATTCTGCATGTTTTTCTCTATTTGAATTAATATGATGTGTAAGCTACGCTTAGTGGAGGGTGGCAACATGCAGACATACTGCGCTTTGCTTACACCTTTGATATTGCTGCAATTCTAATGTATAATAGGGACACAGGGACATGGAATCTAATTGTGACAGTTCTAGGGACAGGGTTCTACATTCCACTACATGCTTGTTTATTTACTACTTCGATTTTATTTCACTGTTCGTGGACACTCTTGTATGCTTAGTATACCTTTCAGTATTCACGGCCACTGACTTATTGACTTACTATTAGGGGTGGGCTCTACTAGTAGGCATAGTAGGTTTTGCAAGTGTCGGGACATATTTACACCTCCGTACAGCACGTGTACATGCCCCCTGCACTCGCACACATTTCCTGTGCATGTTAAGGGTGCGGCGGTGCGCCCTCATACATATTCATATGGCGCTGCTGCGCCATCTGTAGAGCAGATGCTCGGCGCAAGGCTAAAACCGTCCTTGCGCCGAGCTTCTTGAATCCCGGGGTTTGTTTTTGATTTGCATTCACACCTACACTGTTGATGTTGTTGCTCATAGCATTCTGATAATTAAACAGCTTCAGGCATACAGGAATTGCAATGTTTTATAAGATGATGTATTTATGTATGTTTGTATATACATTTTAATATGCACATATGTGTATGAAAGTGTATATATAATAGTTTATGTGGTGTAGCTGTTACTGTGAAGTGAAAGCCTACATTATTTGCAGTAAATTATGTGCCTGAAGTTTACTTTGTTGCAAATTCTATATCTTTATCTATATCTATATCTATATTTATATCAATTTTTATTTACCTTCATATCAAATTATCTTTATTTACATATATGTATACTTTTAATTCTTAGGAAGCAGTGGAAGCATAAGTTTAAACAACATGTTTACCAAAGCCGAAGAAAGTATAGAAAATTATTCCACTTGTCTTCGTATAGTGCTTACAGTCTGAATATTTTTGTGATAAAATAGTTTTATAGTTTATGTGACCAGATCACTAGCAGCTTATTCATCTTCAGGCAATTAAAAGGAGAAATCAAGATAAGGCCTGCCTTCATCTAAAACAAACTGAAAAATTATCTCTAGAGTTTACCTTATGCCACATTTACAATGAGCCCCAAGTAGGCTGCAAGTAGGCTATCAAACTCAGCAAATCATTTGGTCTAAGTCCTTCCTCTGATCCACAATGCATATCCAGATGTAAAACCAACTTCCCTGTTTGGCTTGAACAGGTAAACTTCTTTTATTCAGTACTAAATATGCAACTGGCTTCACATAAATTGATTTTCACAAGAAACTGCCTATCTAATGTCATGAAAAATT
This sequence comes from Protopterus annectens, assembly GCF_019279795.1. NCBI lineage: Eukaryota > Metazoa > Chordata > Ceratodontiformes > Protopteridae > Protopterus > Protopterus annectens. Next base: position 1,188,602,724 of record NC_056733.1, on the reverse strand, counting down.
TACCAGTGCAAGTCCCTTTACTCACTTTCAAATGCTCACTCTATATTTTTCCATAAACAGCAAATTGCAGTTTACTAAGTATAATGTCTTGTGCATGGAAAAAGGTGGACTATATCTTTAACAATGTTTTAAGTATGGAAAAATGTATACTGTGCATCTACAAAGGGGTAAAGGGACTTGTGTTTATAAGAAATCTCACAACAATTTAGTCAGGCAATCAACTGCACTAATTACATAATGAGGTACTGAATGCCTACTACTTGTCGCTTAAAAAGAGAATGCCTGTTTGGAGAAGAGACGTTGCCCTCTCAGTCAGAAGGTCAGTGTAGGATCATAGAATAGCTCTACCTAAATCTTCAAGACACATGATGTTTGATGGCCCAATCAGAGATAATCGAGGATGCAGTTTAAGCAAAACCCAGGTGAAGGCATTCTATGGGTGCCAAAGATAAAGTAAAGACTTGCCAGGGTCTATGGTATTACTTACCAGAGGAAAAGCCTGCTAATGAAGGTGCTGCTGATTGGACTGGTCTATAATGTCTTACGCATAGTTACTATTCAGTGCTTAAATACTGTATAAGTCTGAGTGGGCAAACTTTCCTTTTCTTTCCTTCAGCCTTTGATTAATCATCCTCTAGGCATTGATAAACTTTGTGCATGTAGTATTTCCAGATTTACACTGGTGAAGTGAGACTAGACAGTTTTGGTCTAGGGCCTGCAAATATACCATTCCTTACCAATTGTATAATCTATTTAGGCAATCATTGTAACTGGCACTTCAATTCTTTTTTCCTTGATAATGTGTCCTCAAGGGCCTTCACTGGTGTCTCTTGGGACCTTTTCTACCATAAAAATGCATATTTTTTAAATTACTACATATAATAGAATGTCTGTACAGTGTTTTTCTTATCTTTCCTTTTTATGTTATAAACATGTTTTCATGGCCTTTTGTTTAGCTTTTGATCTTTCCAACATAAATAGAGTCACAAGAAAACTTTTTTTCATTGGTTCTAAGTTACAAATTTTGTGATAAGTGCACGTTGGCAGGAACTGATTTCCCCCACAATGACATCTGATGTAGAAATTCAGTTGCAGACTGGAAATTTAATAGCCCTCAATAATCAGCTGACCCTGTAAGTTGAAGAATTTTAGCAGCAACAAAAGACATCGGGTGAAATTCAGCTAATCGACAGAGACCAACAAATGGGTAATAAGAGACTTTCTATTGGCTTGACAGCATTTCTAATGAAAAGTGGGAATTACCTACATTAGAACAATGGGAGGAACCCCAGAGTCATTTGGAACAAGAGTGCAACAAGGAATTAGTGGTAGAGATACAATAAAATCTCAGTTAATTAATTTAGAACACAAGCTTTTGAGATACAAAAAAATGCAACTTGATAACAAGTATTTCCAAGAGCCATCAAGTCTCTTGTTCTGAAAAGGATGAATATGCTTAGAGTTTTCCACTTTTTGTTTTTTTTTAATAAAGTAGTGTACTGGCACATTTAGGCTCCTGTCTTTCTGCCTCATACATGCTACTCTGGATTTGTTGCTATTCTGCTGTTAGAGTTGTTGCAAATTAGTAATTTATAAGGATTATTTTTAATGACATTTTTCCATATCTTCTCTGTAGTGATCAACCGCAGTTTTTTTAATCCTTACAGACAAGTGCAAATGTTTTTATTCCTTATCACAGATGTCATGCATTGGGTTACATTTGCTTCAGGTGTATGGCTGGGCAATGTAGTTTGCCCTGCCAGTGTGTGGGTTTTGTACTGAGGAAGTTATGCTTCATTATCTGTGAAACTATGAGTGACTGTCACATTAATATTGCATCATATATAATGTCCCCTAATGAAAGCACTGGGGTTGATCCTAGTGATCTGGAATAAGTGTTGCCATGGGAACTTGATATTGAATCAATATGATGGTGAGACCTACAACATCCCGGCTATGCCTTTTAAACTAACCAGTTAGTGGTGCAAGACCTATACCTTCATAGGTTCATAAATTCATAGGTTCATAGGTTAGTACTAGGCTATCAGCCCTAGGGCCTATACAAGCCTAGCCATAACAATTCCCTGAATATTTCTTCCCACATTATTTACTTTCCTGGACCCCTGTCTAGCAGGGTGACTGATGTGATCCCTGGGGTGAATTTCCTTTCTCCCATCCAATCGTCAAGGTTCCTCTTGAAGAGGTCCAAAGAGGCACTCTGCTTGACATGTATGGGCAATCTATTCCAGAGTCTGGGGAGTCTCTGGGTCAGGAACCTATCCCTCCAACATGTTTTGTTTATTGTGATGACAAGGTTTAGATCCCTGGAGCGTGTAGCTCTGAGGGATTGGGATTTCTTTAAGTGTAGCATGTCCAACAGCTCTGGGTTTGACATGGCCTTGTATGTTAAGCAGAGATCGCCTCTGAGTAGACGGTATGCGACAGAGTATAGCTGGAGTTTTTTAAGGCGGTCAGCATAGGGCATCTGCTTTAGGCCTGTGATTCTTTTAGTGAGGAATTTCTGAGGCCTTTCCAGTTGTTGCAGATGTCTTGAGAGGTACATACCAAATGGGGCATTGTATTCTATAATAGGTCTAATGAGGGATGAGTACAGTGGGACAATGACCTCCTTTTTTCTGGATGAAAAGCCCTTCGTGATGAGGTGTGCTACATAGAAGGATTTCCTGACTGTTGTGGCGATGTGGTTATCGAAGGTGAGACCACTGTCCACCTGTGTCCCTAAGTCTCTTATCACACTTTCTGTGTTTAGTGTACTGCCACCTATATGGTAATTCATGGATACATGTTTTTTTCCCAAAGGGGATAACAATACATTTCTTGGCATTGAGCTTGAGCCCATGGCTCTGGCACCAAGCATCTGTTTCTGTAAGGCCCTTCTGTAGAGTATCCACATCATTTAGGGGATTCAATAATGGCTCCCAGTTTGCAGTCATCTGCAAACTTTGTTAGCCAGAGTCCCTTAGTGTTGACCTGTACTTCAGAGAAGTAGATGCCAAACAAGAGCGGCCCCAGGACTGAACCCTGAGGTACTCCACTTGTCACTTGTCTGGAGCTGGATTTGGAGTCGGCTACTTTTACAGTGTGGGTTCTATCAGTAAGCCATTTAGCAACCCATTGGGTGACATAGGGATTAATGCCCAACTTAGTAAGTTTATCTATGATTCCAGAGTGGGGGATGGTGTCAAAGGCCTTGGCAAGGTCTAGATAGGCTGTGTGGACCACCTTACCCTTGTCCATGGCTCTGGAGACTGATTCAAAGAAGTCAATCAGGTTCAGGAGACAAGATCAGCCCTTCACAAACCCAAACTGGGTGGGGTCCAGTGTTTGAAGGTTGCCAATGTCTTTGTTTATAAGTTCCATGATAATACGCTCCATGGCCTTGCAGATAAGGCTTGTCAGACTGATGGGACGGTAGTTTCCAGGATCCAAGGTGGATCCCCCTTGTGGATTGGGATAACTATAGCTCTGCGCCACTCAGTGGGCATGAAACCTGAGGTGAGGCTATGATTAAACATGACACTTAGGTGAGGTGCCAGTTCATATTGTAGTTCATGTAGTACACAGCCCGGGATGTCATCTGGTCCCATGGATGCTGTATTCTTGGCTTTAGAGAGTGCGTTTTGTACCTGTGTGGCCGTTATTACTGGAATTTGACAATCTTCCGGTATTGAGATGGGCCATTTAGGGGGTGAGAGTGGGGTGAAGTTGGCACTGAATCGATCTGCCAGGATATTGGCAATATCCTTCGGATCAGTATATTTAATGCCATTCTGTTTTAGCTCAGAGCAGATCTGAGCATTGCCATTTAGATTCTTGACATAATTATAGAATGCTTTGTGGTTGTCTTTGGAATCTTTGGCAATTTTATTTTCGTAACTAGCTTTGGAGGATTTTATGAGGCATCTCAGTTTCTTACTGAGGCTAGTAAGGGAGTTTTTTGCATCCTGGGATTTTCCTCTTTTCTGCAAAAGTTTCTTCCTTTTGTTGTAAAGTTTGTTTATGGCAGGGGACCACCAGATTGGCTTCCTTTTTTTGGATGAGAGCATTTTGGTTCTTTTTGGGATGGCACGATTCATGCATGAGTAGGATTCAGCAGTTGAACTTTCAGTTCCCATCTGCATGGGTGTCATGAAGTTTGTCACTTCTGACTTGAGTAGCATGAAGTTGGCTTTAGAGAAGTTTTTTATGGTGGTTTCTTTACTGGGGGTGGGGTGGGATGTGGATGTTAAGGGTGATTAGCTTATGGTCAGACCTGACTAACGAGGGGGTGACCATAGGTATGGAGCATTGATTTCCCATGTTGGTAATGACCAGGTCTAGGATATTGGAGCCCCTGGTGGGACTATGGATTAGTTGATCCAGGGCATTGGAATTTATGAATTCCAAGAACCGTTGCGCAAAGGTGTTGGGACATGAGTAGTTTTCCCAGTTAATGGCAGGGTAGTTAAAATCACCCAGTATTAGGGTGTTTGGTTCTATCTTAATATTTTCCAGTATGTTTAGAAAGGTGTAGTGAGAATCTTGGGGTATGGTGGGGGATCTGTAGCAAGCTACAATTTGGATTGCAGTCTTACCTAGTGTTAGTTGCACTTGGAGAATTTCAGACACATTGTGTTGGCCAACTAGCCTGGTGGTGTGAATATCCTTGGTGAATATTGACACTCCTCCACCTTTAGTGTTTCGGTCCTGGTTTGGTGGCTGAAAAGTGTGGTAAGAGTTGTAGCCTTGACTGAGAAGTCCTACCATGTGATGTGGAAGTCCAACAATGCCTCATTGGTGAGTCAGGGAGGACCCATATCTGTAGGTGCTGCAACTGCATGGAACCCGTGTGGTGCTCAGCCCAGATGGCCACCATTCATGCTGATCTACCCGTAGTCACATCTACCACTGAAACCAATGTGTGTCTGGTAAGTCTTCACTAGTATGAGAATAGAGGCTGACAGGAATGCCAGATAAGCAACCATGTTCCACATCAAGATCCTTGTGACATTGTCCGTGGCCCTCTATCATTCCGATCTACAAATTAATTTCTTCATGTATACTTTGCATTTCTCTAACCATCACAACCTGACTCTTTGTGGCAGTAGCCTGCACCTGAGCAATTTCACAACACATTTTTTGTCATGTGTACAAGGCCTCATATGCATTTGTAGCCAACTATGATTGATGCCTTCACCAAGCACCCCTATGGTCAGGCTGCACATTGGGTAATTTAACTTCTTCTATTCTCATGCCTTCCTCCAGAGGTTCAACATGTCCACCAGAGATGATGTTGAGCTATGAGGGGGATTCAATGTTTTTCTGGAAATAGAATTTGCCCATGGTGCATTGTATATGACTTTGCCTTATTAACTCCAGCGTTATCAACCTATTTGTGGCAAGGCAACCCTTTCCAGTGTATCTTGCTATTCTGTGCCTTAAGGTTGTTTCGTTGGGATGAGAAATGTCATACTTGACAACAGACATCTTGCTGTGCTGCTCCACAGACTGCCTCTGAGGTTTCCTGTCGTGTCATACCTGTAAATGAATATGTGTTATAACAGTTTGCACCTCATTATTCACTTGTCAGTAAATCCCTGCACGAGTATTAGTACAGGTGGGAAGAAGGGGAATGCATACCATGTGATGCAGTCAATGTACTGCAACTGTGGGAATGCATACCATGTGATGCAGTCAATGTACTGCAACTGTGGGAATGCATACCATGTGATGCAGTCAATGTACTGCAACTGTGGGAATGCATACCATGTGATGCAGTCAATGTACTGCAACTGTGGGAATGCATACCATGTGATGCAGTCAATGTACTGCAACTGTTGCCAGTGCTAAAGTACCTGAAATAATTTCAAAATTGGTATGTAATCTTGCAGTCAATCAAAAAATAAATGCCATATGAATAAATGCTTTTTGGCAGCACTGTGTGTTGATGAAGGCATATCAAGCTAACAGTACCAGTGTCACTTTGATTAGAATCAGTTCCATCATCCTCTGCATCATAATCATCCACTTATATGGTTACTAAATACTTCTTGTCAGGTGCTAGACTTGGGGTAGCGGAAAGACCCCCACTGTAGTAGTATGCACAACTGCATTCTAATATGCTTTACTCTGGCCACAGAACAGTATATCATTAGCTCTGTTCCTTAACTGTACCAGTGTATCATTTATGTCTGATAGCAGTTGGTTCCACATGTCAGCTCAATCTCCTGGTGTATGATTCTCCATTCATGATGACATGGTTCTCCTCAGGAGTAAAATTTTCTCTTCTGTGTCTTGCTCCGATACATCAACATCATGTTCGAAGTAATACCAAATTTATTTTTTCTAAGTGTAACCATACCAAGAGCAAATGAAACATAAGCAGTACATCTACATGCATGATTTACTTCAAACACTGCAGTATGACTCTTGACCTTAATCAATAGTCCAAAAGCATTACTTGAGTGACATTTTTTTCCTGATTGTGTGTGTGTGTGTGGCTGTATGTGTGGGTCGACTTGTGTCTGATCATAGAGTACTGAAACATAGATGGGCCTGTCAGAAGCACTGAAAATAGACGTGTGATTGTAATACACCCATGGTATGATTGTGGAACAGGGAAAGTCTGTGGCCTATAAGATGAGCGATATTTTATTTCTTCAACTGCAATGCAGTCTATGCAAAACTGTCCTATGCATTACTATTCTTAGATGCCACTAACACTGCCAAACACGGAAAAGTACCATCGGCAGCATAGACTGCAAAATTAGATACTCATGAGGTGAATGAACTTGATAATTTGCAAACTGCAGTAATAAAACTTTCTCATGCAAGTACATCAGAAGGAGGTCCTGTACTTTTCATAACCAATTTACTTTAAATTTGGCTTTTGGAAATCTTTGCAGAAACAGGGAAACCAAGTGTGAATAAAATGATGATGTACATATTTTAATGAATTTGATTCGGTTTACAAATTTCTTATGTAAATAAGGCTTGTTGGAATACTGATCTATGAATCATATTACTGTACATATGTGCAAGTATAATCAGTGTCATATGCAAGTTCTTGTGATTGTGAATGTGCTATGACTGTTATATGCATCTATAGTTGTACAACTTGTGTCTGAGCTTTACTGCACTTTGTGCCTAGTGGCCCAGCATGTTAGCTACCTGAGATTATTACAGTCATGCTCCTTTAGGGTTTGTTCATATCATAGAAGTCTCACTTTCACACCAAGGCACCGGTTTCCTCTTGCCTTTGTCTATAGCATCATGTCTTCTGTGACAGCTGTGGGCAGAGTACAGAGCTGGTATGTCAAAGTTAAGATCTTCTTAAGTTTTATTGCACATATATATATATATATATATATATATATATATATATATATATATATATATATATATATATATATATATATATATATATATATATATATATATATAATATATATATATATATATATATATATATATATATATGGGTCCCCTTCTAAAGACCAAACCGCCGATCCCCCGACGGAGAAATCACCGACGCCAGATAACCGACAGGCACGTATACCGACAGGGTGATTCGCCGACAGCGGAAAGACCGACAAGGGTAATGTGTGATCGCGACCCGGTAAGTGTGCGACAGTGACGGAGGTAGGAGTGGTCAGGTAAGTGAGTTAGGGTTAGGGTGCAGGTAGGTGAAGTGTGCGTTAGTGTCGGAGCTTGGGCTAGGGGTGGGTAAGTGAGTTAGGGTTAGGGTGCAGGTAGGTGAAGTGTGCGTTAGTGTCGGAGCTTGGGCTAGGGGTGGGTAAGTGAGTTAGGGTTAGGGTGCAGGTAGGTGAAGTGTGCGATAGTGTCGGACCTTAGGGTTAGGGTTTGGGTCAGGGCTAGTGTGTATGCTATGTAGTGTACTGTGTTGTTTACGCCCGTGTGTCGGTGTTATGGTGTTCGGTGTTTAGCGTTGTCGGGTTTGTGTGTTGTCGGTTTTCTGGCCGGTGATTTCTGTGTCGGGAATCGCCGGTTCGGTCTTTAGAAGTAGACCCATATATATATATATATATATATATATATATATATATAGATATATATATATATATACACACATATATATATATATATATATATATATATATATATATATATATATATATATATATATATACATATATATATATATATATATATATATATATATATATATATATATATGTATAGAGATAGGGAGAGAGACATTCAGAAGGATCAGTGCTTGGAATGATACATCAAAGATGATCACACTAACTGGTAAACCACGAACCAGTGAGTGATGTCATCACCAGTATGATGACCTGCAGTGCTGGCAGCATAACCATTTTGCCCAGTAGGTGGCAAAAGTAGAGGAGCATTTATTGGCATCAGTCAGTAAATTGCATCCCTGATATTACAGTAATAAAATTCTTTAAGAATGACATGCTTATGGTTCATTACTGATAAACTAATCCCAACTTTGAAGTCTGTCCATTTAAGGTATTTAGCAGATCAGTGTTGCTATCCACAGAGTTTAAGTAGCATACATTAAACTTCACTTTAGTATACTTAAGAAGTATGTGTAGTAAAGTTAAACTAGGCACAGAAACGTAGTCAGAGGCATAAAATCACAGATGTTTTTAATAGATAAGGTAAGCGCTTTCACACCATAGACTAGTGGTTCTTCAGACAATATAAAAACATGGTTATCACAACCATAACTTATACCATGAGGTAAAATTCACAACAACCAAAAGTCAGCAAAAGAACATTAAAATGGAGAAGACATGCATGCATACTTTTCATTTAAAGAGACCTCGTGCTTTTAAGACAGGTTTAATAGAAAGCGTGTCATTTAAGCCAGGAGGCTTGTCACCCTGCTGCAGTATTATCCAATGCAATTCACGGGTTTCAGTAAAGTTCTTGATATCACTACCATGTACATTAACATGTATTATCTCAATAACTTTAAATTTAAAAGATATCAAGAACTTTACTGAAATTCTCCTCCCATCATCATTTCTGCATCATTTGTTTGTCTTCCCTTCCATTTGTGAACACAACCTATTGTGTGATCACCCACCACCATCTTTCTTGTATTTTTATGTTCCTTTTAGTACCCTTATCTCTTCCCTACCCAGCAGTCTTTGCTTTCCTTCCATTACTACCTATTGTCCTTTCCTATCATCCATTATATATCTAAGAAAAGGGGGCCTATTCCCACCAAAAAAGCCCTCCTCTTCCACCTTCTACAGTATAACCCTCATGTGTCATCCTACTGTGTTTCTCTTGTCTGTTCTCTTCACTTTAATAATCTTCTGTCTCCACCCTCTTTACACACACAATAAACTGCTATCCAGCAATGGACACCCACAGAATAAGGTTGCTGGTACAGTAGCGTTAAACTGCTCACCAGCAGTGCAGATCATAGGTATGCACACCACAACTTCTCACCATCAAGTCTTACAGTGTTATCTCAAAGTACACTTAATGCTGAAGTTCAGAAGTACACAGAGATACCTCAGAAACTTACGAAGAGACATAGGTCTCAGACAAAAGCACAGTATATACATCTCTGCATGCATTCCTGCATATTTCTTTAGCTAGATTTACACACTCCCACCTCCTTGCTGTTTATTTGGGTGGATTTTTGCTGGCTTCATGTATGGGAAAACCAATACCACTAGTTTACTTATTACATTTACATACAGGTGAAGCAGCACTTTTCACACATTGACTATGCACACTTATACAGTGTAGGACTATTAATACCTCTCTATACATGGAAATATGTTTATCCTATTCCTATCTATTTACTCATGTATTTCCTTTTTCATACAACCATGTAAGAACTCCTGAAAATACTTAGAATGCAAGAGGACATGGACCAAAACCAGTACAACAGCACAAGCAGATGTCAGGACTAGCCAATGTGAGAGCAATCCCAAGAAATGTGCCTGTTGTGTAAAGGATGACCTGGAATCTATTCAGTGGCTTCTGAATGCTATGGCACGCAAGAAAACTGGGGCAAGGCAGAGTGGGTAAAAATGTTGTCATCCTAGCTGACAGAAGCAGTATTAAAAACATAAGGATGTTGACAGGACCGATTGCACAGGCTATGATAAACTTAAAGAACTCCTGCCTAGAAGTGTGATAACTTCTTAAGTGCAAGCTATAAAATTCAGCAATTAGACTTTAATATTTACATAGGGCAGTACTAGGCTAACTGCCCTTGCGAGCCATTTCAAGCCTAGCCAATTATCCCTTGTGAGACTCAAACCCTGCACCTTGCATTTGTAAGGCAAACACCTTAACCATTAGGCCACCCTCCCTACAGAATGACAAATACTTGTATGCATGCTTTAAAACAGTTTAAAATTTCATTTAGAACCTAAAGCTAATGTCTTTCGTCTTTTCCCGGTTAGGGGTCGCCACAGCAGAATTCCGGTCCGCTAATGATTGGCAGTAGATTTTTACAGTGCCGAGGTGCCAGCCTGACACCCAACCTTTAAAGAAGGTACACCCATTCATGCACACACCTACCTACATGTCTTTAAATGTCACGCGATTGTAGGGAAGACATGCAGACTCCACACAGAAGGCACTCCAGCTGAGAATCAAGCTGAAGAACCTCTTGCTGTGAGGCGACAATGCTAACCATTGCACCACCACAGCCTTTAGACAATACAATAAAATAAAATAAAATGCTTAGATATTTTAGCAGTACATCAAATCAAAAGACCATTACTTATTAGTATAAGAGAATATTGCTAAAGTTATCTTGATAACACTATCAAGTTCATAACAAGTTCATGACCTTAGTAGACTGTTTATTATTTGATGTTATACTGTTAAAGACTGAATTGTCTGCTTCGAACTGTAAAACTTTTATAAGAAATTTGCAGTCTTAAGAAACCAGCAAGTAGTAGGTGACCTTTTTTAGATGTGGACAAAGGGGTTACTGTCCCATTATTACTGAGAAGAATGACAACAGAAGAAATGTGAAACGTAATATGCATCTTAAAAATGAAATGATTGCAATGGAATGTGACAAGACAGAAGCTAGAATAAATGAATCAGTGACAAGCACTGCATTTGTATAAGGCAGAAAAGTCCAACCCCTGATAGCCCCTGGCAGCACAATGAACCTAATCAATGGCCCCCTGGTCTATAAGTACAAGATCAGCATCAAACAGAAAGCGGAGGTAATATGCATTAATGTTGGTCGAAAAGAATATGCTTTCATATATGTATAGATGTAGTTGTTGGAACACTTTTATATCCTGTATTTGTAACCTCTTACTTGGCATCATGATATGAAAAAAGATATTTTCCTCATTTTAAACTATTGTGGAACATATTATCGAAGTGCGAATCCACAGACAAACTGACCAGCTCATACTCTTTAATGATGAGGTAAAGCAACAGTCTGCTATATAAATTTAGTTAAAGAATGGGGGGGGGGGCAGTGACATTGGTACAGAGATTCAGAATCAAAACTATGACGAAGGAGTTAACATAGATGCTACAAAATGGGCTGGATTCTGGGTGTGGTTACACAGTAAAAAAATCCTGGGTGTTGCTAGAAATCTATCCCAGTGATATAGCAACTGTTAGCCAGTACCAAAAGGATTGACAGTATAGAAAGTGAAAGTGAACTGAAAGAAAATTGTGAAGTCAGACTTTAATTTGCACAGAGCCATATAAATAGTGCTAGCACTGTAATGGTTATCAAAAATGTATTAATAAAAGCAGAGTACATGAGTACCGTCAGGCCAAATAAACAATAGTTAGTACTAAAAATGACAAAATTAAGAAAATTCAGAGCTCTAAAACATAAAGCAAAAGGAGATTTTTGTTAAGAAATACCCTTTTTAAGGGAAGTTATACCTTCAACTTCAAAACAAGCTAATGAAGGAAGTAGCATTGAGTTAGTGATTTTCAGGTAAGCCTCTAAAATTATTTTACAGTGGGAAAATTATATTATATAGAGAGCAAGAGAAAACATAACCAGTCCTAAGGGACAGTAGTGAAAACAGTGTTCCTATTATATCTAACCCCTATTCTGAGTTAAATGATAATTTCATATGTAGAGGGATCAGGAGGAAACTTTACATCATTTGTTAGGGCCAAACACTTATAACACAATGGTAATGAAGTTAGCCCAAAGAAACACAGTAAGAGGCCACTAAAGGATGGACAAAAACTACTATCCACATTTTACTGGACAGGCATACTGAAAGGGATAGAAAATGTTGGAGCTTCTTGTCCATAATCTCAGAAAACTGCACTGTGACCTAACATTAAAAGACAAATGATTCCATTGCTTATTACAAAGACACTATTTCAACATATTGCTACTGACATTTGGGGACTCTAGTAACCTATAGCAATGGGTATCACTGCCTTCAAGTAATAATGGAGTATGCTACATATTTCCTAGAGGTAATGTCATTATGCAAACTGGTACTGTAATTTTTTTGGGGGGGAACAGGATTGAGCAAATGACTCCCCTTTCTACACCCAATTGACCCATTCATTCCTCCATTGCAGATGACAGACAGCTGGCACTTTCATTGCCCATGGAGGGGAGAGTCAGGAGGTAGGCCAGTGTTTATATCTTATATAGTGACATATCAATATCCTCTCAGGAGCTGTAACTGTCTCAGGAGATGCAGAAGCACTTTTGTGTATTTGCACTTTCCAGATCAAGTGGCATACTTCTTGCAGAGTGGACATGTTACACATTTTGAGCTGCGGATGATACACCTGCATTATTACATGTATCACCAGAGTAGTAAGCCAAGCTGTCACCCTCCTCCCGATGATAGGTGAGCTGACGTTGGCCACACACTCCCATCCTTTCCCCACCAGGTCTCTCCAGTACTGTATCACAAGTAAAACATGGGTTATCTTTGTTTCTTTGCACCATGGAGCTGAGAGATTACTGGTACTGTGATCTCCGTAATGACTGACACTGTGATCTCCATAGTGGATATTCATAAATACATATACTTTCTGCCCAATGCACTCTTGCTTTGCCAGGAATATTGCATTGGTTATGCTAATCCTTTGAATTAAAGCTGTTAGATATGCTAGTCTGCTATCTGTAGACTGAGAGTTTAATGGACAGATTTAATAAAACATTGAAGTCCATGCTAAAGAAAGTTACTGATGCATATGGAAAGAACTGGAACAAGGTGTTACTATACTTACTGTTTGTGAACAGAAAGGTACCACAGACAGAGCTCCTCACTAACACTCTTCAAAAGAAACCTTGATGAGTGGATGGGAAACAGAAAGTTTACCTCGGGGATCACTTCAGTGGCTCTGCTGGACAGAGGCACAGGGAACTAATCTAAGGGGGAGGCGAAAGCCAACACATTCTGGCTAGGCTTATAAATGCCTTCAGGCAGATAGCCTAGTACCTACCTATAAACCTATGAGCCTATGAACAATCTTCAGCTGGGTTTATACTATTTGAATGGTTATACAGGGGACTTCCCAGAAGACTGCTTGTGATCACTAAGGAAACTTGAAAAGAGGAAAAGACACCATTGAAGCACTGGTCAGAGCTGTAGCTGGCTTATCCTACACCTGGAGCAAGTTCACAATATACCCTTCCCCTTATGTCTTCAAGTGAAGAGTAAAAAAAAATAACTTTGGCTTACTTTGGTGCATTGGCTTCTACACAGCCAATCCATAACCTCCACTAGAGCAAACAAATAAATAAATAAAAAGAAGAAGGAAACTGCTGAAGTAGCTCTCTGTACTTGGATTTCAATACATATAAAAGCATGTGCTAGAAAGCCTCAATTGTGCCCTCTAACACGTTATACCTGGTCTGATGAAGGGTGTAACCCGAAAGCGCTAACCTTTTTTCATTTTGTCTGCATTTGAATTACTTCATTTATTTGTTTTAAAGTTTTTATTAAAAGTTTTATTGAGCAGCAGCAGTGTCCTGCCATCTTTTCTTCTGTTTTGCTCATTTTGGATTCGCAGGACTTTGGCAAGGCTAAGTGGATTCATTTTGTTTGACGTTATACCTGGGGCAATTGCACCATTCACCTCTCCTTTGCTATGCTATTGGCACCGGTGATTGAGAGGCTTTAGTTAAAAAAATGATGTCACAGCGAGTATCGTCACAATGTTTTCTTTTATGCGTGCCAGAATAGTGGTTTTGAAATGTTTCTACTCTTTTCCTCTCAGTGGTGTGACCATGGACTTGGTATATATAATTTAGGGTGTTGTGGAGGGTGGAGCCACTCTGCAAAAAATGAACTTTTTGTTTTATAGGTGATTCAATCACACAAAGGTAAAGCAATAGAAAACTGTGTTAGTTTGCACTAAACATTAAAGGTGGTTATGATGACAATAAAGGAGCAGATGTAGAAAGCCAAGGAGCCTTACTTATGAAATTTAACCAGGACACCAGGTGTAAATATTACTACCCTCCACAAAACTGTGAGCTACAGGTCATTTGAGGTATCTGAAAGAATAAATGCAGTGAATTACAAGGACAGGCTATCAGGAAAGAAAAAGCTCGAGAAGATCTATCCCGTTATTGTCCTGAAGGCATGAAAGGAAATAGAATCTTCTATTGTTATGCTGCAAACAGAATTTGAGATAAAAGAGATTGTATTATCTCTACCTGAAGTCCAGTTAAAGGAATTGTGTTCCTACAGGGTACATTGGTAGAGCACTGGACTCCAGAGAACAGGTATGTGAGTTTTTGAGGCCTTAGGGCTCAAACTATTCTTTCTTTGCAGTTCATTAATGGACCCGGAAACTATGGGTCTGACTACTTACATATGCAAAGCCACAGATAGAATTATCATGAATGCAATTAATAATGACATAGGAAAGTTTCAAACACTGAATCCACACCAGTTTGGCTTTGTCAAAGGCAGATCATGCCTAGTCAACCTGGGTGACTTCTTTGGAAAGGTCACCAATCAATAGATGATGACAAAATGGGACATACTGCCTACCTTGACCTAGATAAGGTATTTGATGCAATACTTCACTTAAGCAGTCTAAAAAACTCATGGACTTAAGCATTAACCAGTGTGTTATAAGCTGGATAGGCAGCTGACTTTCAGCTAGGACCTAGATAGGATAAGGGAAAACACCTTCAGAAGGAGGCCGGTCACTAGTGAAGATCTTCAGGGCTCTGTGCTGGGCCTGCTTCTTTTTGGCATTTACATCTTGGAACTCAAAACCAATGTGAAGGGCCTCTGGAAAAACAAGTTTATAGATGACTGCAAACTATAGCAGTCATAGAATCCTCCCAAAACACTAACATCCTACAGGAAGGACTAAAACAGATAAAGCAATAGTTTAAAACTCATTGCCAAGAAATGCATAACAACATCCTTTGGGAATTAGTCATCCGAGGAAATGACCTCATTGATAACACATCCCTAAGAGTGGACCTGTAGTCAAGGTTTGGTGATGTAAGTGGATAATAACCTGGCTTTCAACCATCATGTGTATAAGATGATAAGAAAATCATTCTGTGTTGCTCAGCTTATAAACAACATACCTTTTGATCAAGTGGTAAAAGATAACTGGACAAAAATAAATAAATAAATAATGGGGGGGGGGGGCAGCAAATGCCCCAAATTAGGGACAGATACTAAATATTGCTCTTACAAATTTAGAAAGTTGATAGCATTACAGATTTTGCTTTAGCATGCTTTTATTGAAGGATATGAAGTCTGAATTTCAAATGTCTGTCATAATTTAGTGATTTCAATTGTCAATGATTTGTAAGAAAACCACAAGCTTTTTAAGGAATGGATCAAAAATATGAGACAAAAATCTGGACATTCTGCAAAAATTAGGACAATTGAGACGTATGATAAAAAAGAGCATTGAATCTAGGTCCAAGGTGGTCATCGTATTTGGCTCTCATCAGACCCATCATTGAGTAATGCCCCCTTCAGAATGTACCTGACCAGACACATACAGCAACTGGAATGTCCGTAGAGATTCCTCACAAAGAGAATGCAGGATGTAAACAATATGTCCACTGCAGATAGCCTCAAACCCTTACCATTATTCTTGGTTTCCTATAGTCTGTTGAGAGGTGATCTGTGCCTGCAATACAAGGCATCCTTGGATTCCACCCTGATGTACCTTTTTTGCATCTGCAAAACCAATAGCATCAGATCTGGTCAATCTAGGAACTTATTACTTATTTGTGACATAAATAGGACAAGCTGGAGGAACAGGAATGGGTCTCAGAGAATTCACTCCTCTGGAAGAAGATTCCCATCCATGTGAAGAAGAGTTCTTCTGTTCATAGGTTTATAGGTTCATAGGTTGGTACTAGGCTATCAGCCCTAAGGCCTATACAAGCCTAGCCATAACAATTCCCTGGCTATTTCTTTCCAAACTATTTACTTCCCTGGACCCCTGTCTAGCAGGGTGACTGACGTGATCCCCAGGGTGAATTTCCTTTCTCCCATCCAATCGTCAAGGTTCCTTTTGAAGAGGGCCAAAGAGGCACTCTGCTTGACATGTTTGGGCAATCTATTCCAGAGTCTGGGGAGTCTCTGGGTCAGGAAGCTATCCTTCCAGCATGTTTTGTTTATTGTGATGACATGGTTTAGATCCCTGGAGAGTGTGGCTCTTAGGGATTGGGATTTCTTTAAGTGTAGCATGTCCAACAGCTCTGGGTTTGACATGGCCTTGTATGTTAAGCAGAGATTGCCTCTGAGTAGACAATATGTGACAGAGTATAGCTGGAGTTTTTTAAGGTGGTCAGTGTAGGGCATCTGCTTTAGGCCTGTGATTCTTTTAGTGAGGTATTTCTGTGGCCTTTTCAGTTGTTGCAGATGTCTTGAGAGTTACATACCAAATGGGGCGTTGTATTCTTTAATGGGTCTAATGAGGGATGAGTACAGTGGGACAATGACCTCCTTTTTTCTGGATGAAAAGCCCTTAGTAATATGGTGTGCCACATAGAAGGATTTCCTGACTGTTGTGGCGATGTGGTTATCGAAGGTGAGACCACTCTCCACCTGTGTCCCTAAGTCTCTTATCACACTTTCGGTGTTTAGTGTACTGTCACCCATATGGTAATTCAAGGGTATATGTTTTTTTCCCAAAGGGGATAACTATACATTTCTTAGCATTGAGCTTGAGCACATGGCTCTGGCACCAAGCATCTGTTTCTGTAAGGCCTTTTTGTAGAGTATCCACATCATTTGGGGATTCAATAATGGCTCCCAGTTTGCAGTCATCTGCGAACTTTGTTAGCCAGAGTCCATTAGTTTTGGCCTGTACTTCAGAGAAGTAAATGCCAAACAAGAGTGGTCCCAGGACTGAACCCTGAGGTACACCACTTGTCACTTGTCTGGAGCTGGATTTGGAGTCAGCTACTTTTACAGTGTGGGTTCTATCAGTAAGCCAGTTAGCAACCCATTGGGTGACATAGGGATTAATGGCCAGCTTAGTAAGTTTATCTATGATTCCAGAGTAGGGGATGGTGTCAAAGGCCTTGGCGAGGTCTAGATAGGCTGTGTGAACCACCTTACCCTTGTCCATGGCTCTGGAGACTGAGTCGAAGAAGTCAGTCAGGCTCAGGAGACAAGATCAGCCCTTCACGAACCCAAACTGGGTGGGGTCCAGTGATTGAAGGTTGCCAATGTCTCTGTTTATAAGTTCCATGATAATATGCTCCATGGCCTTGCAGATAAGGCTCGTCAGACTGATGGGATGGTACTTTCCAGGATCCAAGGTGGATCCCCCCTTGTGAAGTGGGATAACTGTAGCTCTGCGCCACTCAGTAGGCATGAAACCTGAGGTGAGGCTATGATTAAACATGACACTTAGGTAAGGTGCCAGTTCATATTGTAGTTCATGTAGTACACAGCCCAGGATGTCATCTGGTCCCATGGATGCTGTATTCTTAGCTTTGGAGAGTGCATTTTTTACCTGTGTGGCCATTATTACCAGAATTTGGCAATCTTCCGGTATTGAGATGGGCCATTTAGGGGGTGAGAGGGGGGTGAAGTTGGCACTGAATTGATCTGCCAGGATATTGGCAATATCCTTGGGATCAGTATATTTAATGCCATTCTGTTTTAGCTCAGAGCAGATCTGAGCACTGACATTTAGATTCTTGTCATAGGTATAGAATGCCTTGTGGTTGTCCTTGGAATCTTTGGCAGTTTTATTTTCGTAACTAGCTTTGGCAGATTTTATGAGGGATGTCACTTTCTTACTGAGGCTGCTAAGGGAGTTTTTTGCATCCTGGGATTTTCCTCTTTTTTGCAACAGTTTCTTTCATTTGTTGTAAAGTTTGTTTATGGCAGGGGACCACCAGATTGGCTTCCATTTTTTGGATGAGAGCATCTTGGTTCTATTTGGGATGGCACGATTCATGCATGAGTGGATGTGCTCATACAGTGCCTTAGTGTAGGATTCAGCAGTTGAACTTTCAGTTGCCGTCTGCATGGGTGTCATGAAGTTTGTCACTACTGACTTGAGTAGCATGAATTTGGTTTTGGAGAAGTTTTTTATGGAGGTTTCCTTACTGGGGGTGGGGGTGGGATGTGGATGTTAAGGGTGATTAGCTTATGGTCAGACCTGACTAACGAGGGGGTAACCATAGGTGTAGAGCATCAATTTCCCATGTTGGTAATGACCAGGTCTAGGATATTGGAGCCCCTGGTGGGACTATGGATTAGTTGATCCAGGGTGTTGGAATTTATGAATTCCAAGAACCGTTGGGCAAAGGTGTTGGTACACAAGTAGCTTTTCCAGTTAATGGCAGGGTAGTTAAAATCACCCAATATTAGGGTGTTTGGTTCTATCTTAATATTTTCCAGTATGTTTAGAAAGGTGTAGTGAGAATATTGGGGCATGGTGGGGGATCTGCAGCAAGCTACAATTTGGATTGAGTCTTACCTAGTGTTAGTTGCATCTGGAGAATTTCAGACACATTGTGTTGGGCAACTAACCTGGTGGTGTGAATATCCTTGATGAATATTGACACTCCTCCACCTTTAGTGTTTCGGTCCTGGTTTGGTGGCCGAAAAGTGTGGTAAGAGTTGTAGCCTGGTATTGCAAGGGTGCTCTCTGGAGCCTTGAACCAGGTCTCAGTTGCTGCACAGATATCGATGTTCTCCATTTTTAGGAGTGCCTCGAGAGAGTGCATTTTGAGGTTTAGACTTCTACCATTGAGTAGCATTACCTTTAGATTTTGCATGCTTGTACCTGTTACGATGGTGGTTTTGTCCTTTGAACTTTGCCTAAAAAAGGCACTATAGGGGTGGCAAGAGCCTTAGCCAGTAACCTGAATCCCAGGGGTGACAGGTAATGCTTATTCAAGCATAGCATGTACCTTTGGATGGGAAATTGGAAATTCACCCCAGATCTAGCATCTATGTCTCTGAAGGACAGAGGCAGTATGTAAATCATACCCTAGCTTACATTTACCTTGAAATAACCTCTAATGCTAAAAAAACTTGGGAGATATATTTGGAATCCATGACTAGACTTACAAAGACCCCAGTGGTCATTAGCCTAGTAAATACCTGTGAACCTATATGAAAAGTCAGGAAGTGAAAGATTTATTTTTTTTTTAATTAGAAAATAAAAGAGTTTTCTCAGACATTAAGGAGAGGACAAAGCTGATCAAATAACAGACACAACACATGGAATGAATGTTAGAATGAGATATTACAGATTGCCAGAGTCACAGAAACAATACGAAAATAAGTTCTAAATTTGCTAAGGCTAGGAGTAGGAGATGAATAAGTGAGTGAATGGAGAAGCGCAGCTGTGTTAGTTCCTAAACCTGATGGAAATATACGTTTCTGTAAGAACATTAGGAAGCTGTATAACACTCAAAGTTTGGTAATCCAGAATGGATGAGATGACAGAAAACCAAGGAAAGGCAAAATATTTCATATCACTAAACTTGAAAAATAGATATTGGTAGATACTACTTTCACCCCTGTTACAGAAAAAAAAAACATATTTTGTAACTGCTTAATGTCTGTTTCAGTGCACAATGCTACCATATGACCTGCATGAAGCCCTAGCAAGCTTTTAGAAACCAATGAATAAAATGTTAAAGTCTTACTCCTGATATGCTGCTGTATGCTTCAATAATGTGTTCATCCACACAGAGGTCTGGGGTACCTCTTACACAAAGTGCAGGCTGTATTAGGGGTAGTATATGACAGACAGGTGTGACTATGAATTTTTAAAAAGTAAACTGGGCAACATAGAAGGCGTGTATTTGAAGTATCTTTTAGGAAGTTGGGTGTCAGGCTTCAACTAGAAAACATTTTTGTGTCTTTCGGCTTTTCCCGGTTAGGGGTTGCCACAGTGGAACTCTGGTCCGCTAATGATTGGTAGCAGATTTTTACATACCGGGTTACCAGCCCTGACGCACAACCTTCAATGAAGGCACACCCCATTCACATATGCCTCCACACAGAAGACGCTCTAGCTGAGAATCGAATGGGACAACGTCTTGGTATGAGGCGACAACACTACCGCAGCACCACCACAGCAGTAGGCTTCAACTAGAAAACTAAAGTCTATAAATTCTATAAAATACTGGCCTATACTCTTCACTAAAATGACAGCTGAGTGATTTTTTTTTAGACTAGCTGGGTACCATAGGAAATCTGTACCTAATAGGAGATATGTACCTAATGTTATGAGGCAACAATGCTACCGCAGCACCACCACCGCAGTAGGCTTCAACTAGAAAACTACAATCTATAAATTCTATAAAATACTGGCCTATACTCTTCACTAAAATGACAGGTGAGTGATTTTTCTTAGACTAGCTGGGTACCATAGGAAATCTGTACCTAATTTTGCAATGATTGCTTGTCACCTGACTGAACTCAGCAACAGGTGGTAAAAAATCAGCAAAAGAAAAGTCCAAATTAAAATATAATGGTCCCTTCAGACATATAGGATATTCGAGTTAAGTAGATTTTTATGTACTAAACTGGCATTACAAACTCCTGAATTTAGTGAATAAAAAACTCTTTGTATTGATGCATCATAGGCAGACTGGGATACAGTGTTGTCCCAAGATATTCAGGAGTAAGGTACCTCTGGTGTACTATATCCACCAAAACTTAAGAAATGCTGAGAAAAGATATTCAGCCAGACAGCGAGAGAGAGCTTTGCTATATAGTTTCACTTCTGTTCATTGAAATTGCATTTGTTGGTTAGACATTTCATGCCCCATTGCAAAGACTAATCAGACAATATGTTAGTCCAAAATTGCGACTCTGGGCGCTATTCTACCAACCATTTCTGTGCACATTTTTTCACAAACCTGGCTTGGCTAACAGAAATATTGATAATTTGCCAAGGTCCCAACCCATCTGTAAGTAAAATAATGGTTCTGTGCAAATCTAAGGAAAGGTGTAATATGCCTTTAACAGTGTGCTGTATCTTTAAAATTTTAAAAATATGGAATGCCTCTTTATAAATTGGTAGAAGGGCTTATGCTTGTAAAAGTTCTGAAAACAATTTGGGTAGACATGTAACTGTTCTAGTTATATAATAAGGCAGCAGTTGCCTATTTAACATTGTGTAGGAAGAAGGTGCATATTCAGAGAGGACCAGGAAGTAATTTCCTCAGTTGTAGTTTCAGGGTGGGATAAAGTGAGATCTTTACCAAAAGGTCCAAGACTTATGGAGTTAAACAGACCAACCAAGGCTAATTATAGGTACGACCTGAGGAAAAGCTTAGCTGAAGACTTTCTGTTGTTGTTGAAATTAAAATGATAGTCTGGCAGGGCCTACAGCTCTGTTTACCAGAGGATCAGCCTGTGGATGTAAGCACAGCTGTATGCACCACTGATGTGGACTATGAAGTCTGGGGTACAAGTAATTATTCCATTGTTCCGCAGTGCTCCACATCCACACCAGATCTACCAGCCAATCTCATATCCCCAATGACTTATTCTGGTATTGCTAGAGCTGTTCATGGATCCTAAGTAGATCCTGGGGGCTCAGCCATGTTTGCAGCCATCTGCATTTTTTTCTTTGTACGCCCTACCCACTTTCTTCCCACCTCCCACGCCTGACTACATCTGAGGTCTACTCCCCTCTCTGTGCCATGCCCCCCCCTAAGGATTATCACTGATGAATGCCCCATAGCCAGCATGGGTATTCCCATCCTTCCCTGTCACTCTGTCAGTTGCCTGGACCCATAATAGAACCCAGGTTGCCTAGGCCATAGTCAAGGCTTTAATCCTTTCTGCCATTGTAGTGGCTAAAAACCTGTGTGTGTGTTTTGATAAACTTTGTGCCTGAACCATGTTTCCAGACTTACAAGTCTTACACCACATACCTGTGTATGTATGTATGTACGTATGTATGTATGTATGTATATATATATATATATATATATATATATATATATATATATATATATATTTGTGTGTGTGTGTGTGTGTGTGTGTGTGTGTGTGTGTGTGTGTGTGTGTGTGTGTGTGTGTTTGTGTGAGTGTGCACATCTATATCTATGTTTATATCTATAGATAGATATAGATACAGGTATTTTATAATTGTCATTAATATAAAAATTCTCATTAGTATGTGGATAAAAAAAACTGTTTTTCCATGCGTCAAGAGAACTAGTGTAATTACAACTGATTTCAGTAGGACAGGAGTGATAAGGTAAAATACATATTTGGAGCTGAAACCAGTGTGAACTGAACCTTGCTTGGAGACCTTGCTGCAAACATCAATGTAAGTTGCCCATTTAGACTTTTAGCAATTTAGCATAGATAAGACTTCACTACTCTTTAAGCTAGAGTCAGATAGATTTATTTAGCTATTATTAGTTAGACCTTTCTTTAAATATTCTGCTGGTACAACTGCTATTTTTACATATCATATGTAACTGCTTTTATTTGTTGCAAATGTGTGTTTGTGTGTGTGTGTGTGTGTGTGTGTGTGTGTGTGTGTGTGTGTGTGTGTGTGTGTGTGTGTGTGTGTGTGTGTGTATGTATGTGAGCATAACTAATTTGAAATGCGGTCACTGTGAGTAAGAGGCACTGGAATTCACTGGTTCACTGTGAGAGTGCTGAGAAAGGAGCCAAAGACTCATGCTGGAAATCCATACTCAGTGCAGCAATGCATATTTCTTTCTTTATCTTGATTTCAGGTTCTTCTTTCGGCTTTTCCCAGTTAGGGGTCACCACAGCAGATCACCTCTCTGCTCATGATTGGCAGTAGAGTTTTTACAGTGTCGAGTTGCCAGCATGGCACCCAACCTTCCACAGAAGGCACACACACAGACACATTCATGCCCAGGGCCAATTTAGAGTGTCCAATCCACCTACAGCATGTCATTCGGATGTGGGAGGAAACCAGAGCACCTAAAAGAAACCCACGCGACCACAGGGAGGACATGCAGACTCCACACAGAAGGCACCCCAGCCGAGGATCAAACTGGAGAACCTCTTGCTGTGAGGCAACAATGCTAACTGCTTCAACACCGTGTTTGCCCTATCTTGATATCTGGTTACATTTGACAAATTGCTTAATGGGTCAGATTTCTGTGCAACCTTTTTCTTCAGGCTGCTGTGTGCCATTAGTGTGACTTGATAGGCCATCCTCTGTTGCCCATGACACCTATTTGTGGCAGTGGAGCAGATCCAAACACTGATGACCCTGTCCCCTCACAGACAAGGCGGTACGCTGGTTGGCAGAGGTAGGATTCAAACCCCATCAAAGCCAGCTCAGTAATTGTGTACTGGTGACAGTGGGCTACACATCAAATATTAGTGACAAATGGTGAGAATATTAGAATTTTTCTTATTTTGCCAGTAACAGTTTTGTCACTAAAGATAAAGATGTGTATATCCCTTGAGCCAAAGGGTAAATATACAGAGATTTAGAATTGCATGGCAGTTATTTTATTATTATTATTTTTTTAATCAAGTTATTAATAGGAACAGGCAGAAAAGGAGCTCATCTGAGGACTGAACTAAGATCATAGCAACACAAGGCCAGCTCACTGGCACAGTGGATAGTGTTGTTGTTTCACACCAAGAGGTTCTATGGATTGATTCTCATCTGTGGTTCCTTCTGTGTGGAGATTTTATGTTCTCACTGTGTTTGCTTGGGTTTCCTTAAGGTGCTCCAGTTTCCTCCCACAGGTATGGAAGAACAGCCACTGCAGGGCTAGCCTCTCGGCACTGTGAACCTTGGCTCTAGATAATTATCACTGCTGAAGCGACACCCCAACCTCATAAGAAAAATGGGAAAAGGCATTGCCGATGGATGGATCAGTGATATAGCTAAGGACTGTAATGATAAAGAAATCGCTTATGCCAGCAAGCCTGTGGCAGACATGGTATCAGCACTGTGTTCATCTGGAATATAGCCTGGCAAGTGCTATAGGCATGCAGAATGAAGAATCTGGATAATCCAAGCCATCCCCACCCCCAGATAACCTATAAACCCAAATGGAATTACAAAGAATTGCATTGGAGACAGAACACCTAGAACTTGAAGTAGCTTGGGGAGGCTATGGCTTGTGGCAGAAAAGAATGAGATAAAGTGTAGCATGAGAAAGATAGATTCTGATCCTTTGGTAGAAGCTCATGAATCATGAGAAGGGGAACCCAAATCCTAGACAGAAAGGTCAATATATCAAACAAGATATGCAGTATACAGGAGTGATGATTTAGTAGAGTTATACAGGCATTTGGAATGGTGTAGGGTTGGGGGTTGAAAGTGTTTACCTCACAAACTCCAGCTGCCGAGTTTGACTCTAGCCTTAAAATGGCCCACAAGAGTATCTAGCATAATATGTACCTATGAACCTATGAAAAACAAGTTAACCAAGGTAAGTGGGTTAATACCTTTTTGCTGATGTATAAAGTAATGCATGCAGTCTCAAAACTTAGTGAGGTTTTTTATTTAAATTATGCCAAAGTTAGAGAGCTTACTAGCATATTTTAAAATTACTTCAGAAATGTACAGAAAAAAGTTTAGATACACTGTAGAAAGGCAGATGGCAATGCAAATAGATTTATTTTGCACAATCAGTACCTGCTTTCAAAGGCAGATGACTAGATATAAGGTTATTATGTTTGAAATGCTTGCAGATCTTTTAGTAAAGAAACAATCATTTAGTACTCTTCTTGAGGTCACAGGGATCCGGTTGGCAAATTGCAAGAGTAAACTATTGAAGAAATTGGGAGGAAGGGAGAATTCGAGCTAGTCAGTAGGTTACCACTGCATAGGAAAGGGATACCTTACACTGTAATGTGTATAAGAGACCTCACTGAGAGATGCCTAGGCCATCACTGCAGGTTCCACAGTAAAGGAGGAAGCAAATTTTTCTCAGGTTTGGGGGTTAAATGTTATAAATGTTATAAATGTAGCCAAGAGGTGTATATACAGTCTCACCGCCCACTGATTTTGGGTGGGGAACAAAACTCTCAGGAAGCAATAAGCAGGATAAACACTGACATAGGTGAGCTTTCAGGAGCCAGCTATATATATTTCTATACACAGATAGATATATCTATCTATATACAACTATATATTTAGGTCTATCTATCTATGTATGTATATATATATATATATATATATATATATATATATATATATATATATGTATATAGATAGGTGTACTTCAGTAGAATAAAATTGCACTTAATCAAAATTTACTTCACCGAAATGACATCACTGAAGATTTGAATAAACATAAGCTTCACATTATTGCATTTTTTACTGGGAATGGGGGAAATTTGCCCTTTTCCCCACTGTAGTGCAATCCTGAAGTTGATATATTTAGTTAGGGTGGGGGTGGGTTTGGCATACAGCAGTGTGTTTTTATGTTGCATGTTGGCCAACTTTTGCCATTCCCTGTAAAAAAGTTCTGTAATGTGAAGTTCTGGTTTATTCAAAGTTCAGTGCTGAAGTCTTGGTAAAGTAAGTTTCGATTAAGTGTAATTTTGTTTTACTGAAGTAGACCTATATATATATATATATATATATATATATATATATATATATATATATTTATATATATATATATATATATATATATATATATATATATATATATATCTACTTTGTTTTGTTGAATCTCATTTCACTGAATTTTATTTCACCCCCAACCACTTCGTTGAAAACACAAACTACTGAAAACTCATTTCACTGAATCTCATTTCACTGAACTGCAGTTAGTATATATGGCACTGTGTAGAGTACTGTAAGGCAAGTAAAAGGTACGTGCCCTTTTCCCCACTGTAGTGCGATCCAAGAGTTAGTATATATAGTTGTGGGTGGCACAGCCTCCCACATTGGGGGTTGTGGGTGGCGTAGCCCCCCAATAAGTTCGAGTACATATTGTCTTCTGGAGAGAGTTAGTCACTGGTGCTGTAATTATACATATCTATTGTTTAAAATGTATTGTTTTGAAGTTTTTGGTAAAACAGAATATAGCCCCCACACCCCCTAACTATATATACTAACTTCAGGATCGCACTACAGTGGGGAAAAGGGAGTATATATTTTATTTGCCTTACAGTACTCTACACAGTGCCATATATACTAACTGCAGTACAGTGAAATGAGATTCAGTGAAATTAGTTTTTAGTAATTTGAGTCCTCAGTGGGGAAAATGAAATTCAGTGAAATGAGATTCAATGAAACAAAGTATATCCAGATGTATGTATGGGAGCGCTACAGAATCCTGAAAGCCCAAAATCCTGAAAGTTCAAAATCTTGAAAACTCAAAATACTGAAAACTCAAAATCCTGAAAACACAGAGAATGCCAACACTTACTATATTAAAGCACAAGTCCATACAGAAAGAAATAAAATGCAAACTATATTACTGTTCTACAAGTATAAGCAGGGGGGCAAACCCTCCTGCACCCCTCATGTGAGGGAGCTGTGCCCCCCCCACACACACACCCTGCTACTTTAATATATCAACTCCAAGAATGCAATTAGTGCAGTGAAGTGCAATCTTGGAGTTGATATATTTAAGTAGCAAGGGGTGTGTGTGTGTGTGGGGGGGGGCACAGCCCTTCACATGGGGGTGCAGGGGGGCGTGCCCCCTGCATATAGTTGAAGGGTAATATGTTTCAGTATGTACATGTACTGGAATATAATAAGTGTTGGTATCCTGTGTGTTTTCAGGATTTTGAGCTTTCAGGATTTTGAACTTTTAGGATTTTGGTCTACAAGAGTTTGGGCTTTGGGCTTTGGGCTTTCAGGATTCTGTAGCTCTCCTGTATATATATATATATATATATATATATATATATATATATATATATATGTATTTATATATATATATATATATATATATAATTATATATATATATATATATAAGTATATAAAAAAAATTATATATATATATATATATATGGATATAAATATATATATATATATATATATATATATATATATATATATATATATATATATATATATATACAGGAGAGCTACAGAATCCTGAAAGCCCAAACTCTTGTAGACCAAAATCCTAAATGTTCATAATCCTGAAAGCTCAAAATCCTGAAAACACACAGGATACCAACACTCATTATATTCCAGTACATGTACATACAGAAACATATTACCCTTCAACTATATATATATATATATATATATATATATATATATATATATAGGTCTACTTCACATGGTCGACAGTTCATTTGATCGACATTTATTTGGTCGACAATTCATATGGTCGACAGGCAGATTTGCCCCCCTCCCCAATGTTGTGTGACCCTGGAGTTGATATATATAGTTAGGGGGGTGTGTGGGGGGTGAAGCCCCCCACATAAAACTGCTTGTCGATCAAATGAATTGTCGACCAAATAAAAGTCGGTCAAATGAACTGTTGACCATGTGAAGTATACCCATATAGATGTATATATATATATATATATATATATATATATATATATATATATATATATATAGGGGCACTTCACTATCTCAAAATACTGAATTCTCGAATTTCAGTATCTCGAGACAAAAATCTTGAAAGTCCAGTTGGGCGAAAGTCCACATGACCGAATCCGGAAATGTCGAATCAGCAGTTGTGGTGGTGCGCTGTGTTAATGGATAGCTGATGATTCAGGTAAGTCTTTAGTTTTTTAAGGGTTTTGGGTAGGGAATTTAGTCTATGTGAGTGTGCTGAGAATTTGTAGCTGTAGGTTACGGTATGTAGGTAACAGTGTGAGTGTGTAAGTGTTGAGAGTGGTGGTGTTTGTATGTATATGATGTGTGTTTATGCGAGGGGGATGTAGACTGTGTAGTGGTGGGTTTAGTGTCTTTGTCTTTTTAGTGCGATCTCGGATTTAGTATATATAAGTAGCGGGGGTGTAGGGTAGGTGCATGTATTTGTGTTGCTGTGTGTTGTGTTTGTTTGTTGTAGTGTGGGGAGGAAGGTGTATGTGTGCTTGTTTGTGTGCTGGATGGTGTATTTAAAAGTTGCAATTTTGAATTTCTCGCTTTTGGGGTTTTGGTATTTTGAATGTTTGGCTTTATAGTTTCGAGATACTGAAATTCAAGATGTCAGTCTTTCAAGATTATAAATTGAATATATATAGATATATATATATATATATATATATATATATATATATATATATATATATATATATTCACACACACACATGCATATTTATGTAGCTGTACCTAGGATATGCACAGGCAACCACCCTAATCACCTATCTGGTCACTAGACAAGCAGATCAAAACCCATTAGCTAGTTCATCTGAGCCCATTCACCACTCTGCTGGTCTGATAGTACAGACACAATGTTCTTTAGTTATATACTGTACTAAGCCCTGCAAATGACACACCCCCAGCCATTATCTGCTTTGTGGACAAAAAAAAAAAAAACTGCTCACAAATACCAAATAATTATTTTATTCCTATTTTATGCCATTTCTGAAAAGAGCTGAATGGGGCAACCTACCTTGTAACCAGGCTGATGCTCAGTATCAGCTTTTCTTGTCCACTTTCCTGGTGTTGCTTAACTTGTTACTTTACTTAGCTGTATTAGTTATAGCAGACTTGCTTAATGAGCTACAGAAAGTGATATGAAAAGAGGGCAGAAGGAATACTAGTCAGACAGCATTTGTCCTTTGCAGAAAGGGACTGGGTGCCCAGAACAGGGACTCTGTGGAGAGAATCCACCATGCTGAATGAAAACTTTGGACAGATGGAAGTTGTTCCTACCAGAGTAATGCAGAGAATGAGCCACTAACAGAGTTGTTTCCCAGCAGTACAAAACTGAATTAAAGGTACTTGTTAAGTGTTTATTTAAAGCACAAGCTGTTTTTTGTATAGAAGAATTTGCATTTAATTCCATTTGTATCTAATAATCTGCAATATTTTTGTAAGACTGATAGACTCTGCTGCTTTAATCTTTGACACCTCTGGATTGTGGTGGATATTCTATTAAGATCTATCACAGTCAAACGTGAATGTAATTTCCATCAAAACCTGCAGAAAACCAGTCTTGTAGTGTCCTTGGAACATTTTGTGTGTGTACTTCTGTGGGCATCTATGTTACAAGGTAACTGTTGCAGAGTGGTTTCTACAAACTATAGCAACTTCTACTAAACGGTTGGTCATGGTAGTTAAGTCGGTTATTCCAGGAATAGTACCACCATTAAAATAACTTTTCTGAGTGATGGACCTTCAAGTTGTCTTGTCATCACTGACTGATATGCCTACCAGGAGAGATGGGACTAGATTAAATGGGCCTGCCTGCAATCAGTCCATTTAACTGAAGAACAACTGAGACCTTTCATGGCCTGATTACTTGGGCTTTCCTAGTCAAAAAAATAATACTACACAGCTACTGTTACATCGATTAAATTATGCTTGTAAATTAGTAGCAGGCTATCTACCCTTGTAAATCATTGTAAGCCTAGCAAATTACTCCATGTGAGAATCAAACCCTGTACTTTGAGTCTGTAAGGTAAATACCTTAATCATTATGCCAACCTCCCCAAATCTGAAACATGCCCTCAAAAATTTTATAACTGGACATGTTATCATAAGAAAGAATGTATTGTATTACCTGACTGAAATTATATAATTACTTCCTGGTTAGAGTGTGAGGGGAAACGTGATGAAATTAAAATGAGAGAACTTACTGTATTTGCCACGTTTAAAAGAACTTTACCTAATGCTTTAAGAAAGAGGGTGCATAGAACTGTCCCAACAGACTCAAAGTTGTGCTGAAAGATGATTTGGATTAAACTATTAAAACTATGTACATAACTGAACATTCTTGATCTACTATAAAATGTGTCATATGTTAACAGACAAAAATTAAGAGTTGTAGACATAGTCTTAAATGTGGACAAAGGTCATAAAGATTGATTTTGCACCAATAACTGTAACACTGACAGAGTTGTGGGAACTATTACCTCTAAAGAGCTTGATACTAGTGATCTTACACCAATGAAATATGATAGAAACAACTAGAATGGCTGAAACTGTCTTACTGCCAAATTACGCAAACATAATGACATCAGTAATGATAGAATGAATGGTACTATGGTCAGGTTTCTAAGGGGCAACATGTAGGTCAAAAGAAATAATCTATAAGAAAATAGTCAAAACAGTATGCATTCATATAGATAAAACAACATACAACATCCCATAAATAGGATGGCGCAGTGCTGCACCAGTAGCATTGTCACCTCACAGCAAGAGTTTCTCCGATTTGATTCTTGGCTGGGGTGCCTTCTGTGTGGAGTCTGTATGTCCTCCCTGTGTTTATGTGGGTTTCCTCTGGGTGCTTCGGTTTCCTCCCATGTTACAAAGACATGCATCGGTAGCATTTCTCCCCCGGCCTGTGCTGAAAACTGGCTTCATTCCAAGTCAAACTTTCCTGGTAAACAAATGTTAAATAAAATAAAATAAATCAGACAAACACAAATGGCATTTGGTAAGATAATTCATCCTGTCATGATTATTCCTGATTTAACCACAACTTGATATGAATGACAGATTTTTTTTCCTATTTACAGCTGAGGAGAAAATGAGAAGAAAGTTGTTTGACAGACCATTATCAGTATATAGAGGAAAACAAGTAAGTAAACAAGCCCACAATACTTCATATTTTAACTTAGAATAGGGGGAAGAACATGAAGTATCTTTCTCTGTTTTTACACACACACATACACACACACACGCACACACACACACACGCATGCACGCACACACACACACACACACACACACACACACACACACACACACACACACACACACACACACACACACACACACTCTGTTTTTGAGGTAAAATGTCATATTGTACAGGAACACTGATGTATAACTGCACTTTAATTTTCTATGTATTTTTCCTTGTTTGTTTTATATTTGGAGTGGGTTTTTTTTCATTTTTCTTGTTATTATTAATTCTTCTGAAAATGCCATTCGCACCGTGGTAGCACCACACATTTCCATTATGGATTTCCCATCTTTTCTCAAAGATTTAACATGTTTATTCAAACAACTAACACAGGAAATGAAGGAGACTGATAATAATGAGTCTGTTAGTCTAGGCCCTTTGTTTTCTGATATCCCAAGCAGTTCTATTATTTCCTCAGGGATCATTCCAGCTCAGAGAAACAATGGTTTCCATAATAATGGGCAAAAACTTTAAATGAAGCCATTGGAGGGACGTGGAGTATTTCAGCTGCTGTGAATGGCTAATCCTCTCAGCAGGATATTCCCTCACTTCAGGATTGGTTGAATTGCAACATTGATTGGTAGAATGACTTTGGACCCATGAATAGCAAACATACAATGATAGATGAACTGTTGGTGTTATTTCAAGCAAATTACTGCAGTATTACAAGTGTCAAGTCAAGAATGGTTATTTTAAAGAATGTACCAACCTCAATTGCATCCCAAAGTTCTTAAGTATCTGGAAAACTCTCTTGGATTTGGTATGTGACTCAAATTTATGTAAGGAGTTATTGGCCCTGTTCACCAGGCATGAATGCCAGCTTATGGAGATGCTTATAGGTTCATAGTTTAGTACAAGGCTAACTGCACTTATGGGCCATTTTAAGCCTAGCCATTTACCCCATGTAAGAATCAAACCCTATACCTTGTGTCTGTAAGGTAAACATGCTAACTATTATACCAACCCCCCGCACTCCCTATAAAAGACAATTTAAAGAAAATGGATAACTTATTGACTTGTATTGATGACATTGATTGTAGTTTTAAAAATGGCTTGTTATTTTATAATAAGAGCAGTGAATATAGAGGGGCTTTTCACAAAGTGGACAGTATTATACATTATTTATTTTATTTATTTACATTTGTTGACCAGGCTAGTCTAACTAGATACATGTCCATTTTCAGTAGAGGCCCAAGGAGAAAAACTCCAAGCATAGGCAGAAACATGTTATACAATATTAATATAAAATATTAAGTTGTGATCAAATACAGATAATAACAATATTTGAGAGAAAAAAAATAATGTGTACATAGTTATTTCGTGGGGAATGAACTAAGATCAAATACAGAAAATAAACAATATTTGAGAGGGAAAAAAACACAAAGAATAATAGTTTTTTTGTACTAGGACCGAGATTAGAAAAAAACAAAAAACTGCTCCGTGATAAATTAGAGTAAGAGCAGGGGAAAGCTTATCCTTTACCCCCCCCCCCCCCCCTTTGTTGGTAAAAGTAGCTTGTCTGAAACTAGAGCACTGGAGAAACATAATGTAGAGGTGAAACAAACCAGGCCATATAAAATACCAGTTGTTATTGTTTAATATCCAAACAGATTAAATGCTTTCGGTACATTGTGGGTGATCGGACATTTATAATGTAGAGGTGAGTACTCACCACAAACTGATTTCTAGTGAAGAAACCCCACATTATTTAGCCGAACATGAGTTGAATCATGGTGTGATCCCCACTTACTGGGAGATCTAAATGGTTAAGGAAACAAAGTCATGGAAACCAGGAACAGAACAACCATACCCCTGTGAATGCATACAGGAGGAACAACTGAGTAAGGACAGGGAGTGGGATGTGGGGGAACAGATTCAACAGATAAATGATCAGTGCTTGATTATTTCTAATACCAGACAAGGTTTTAAGGTTTACAATTATAGTGATATTCATGTTGATAAAACTTGGACAGGATGGGGTTTTGCTGGGGCCAAAGTTTGAGCTAAATATTATTGATGACTTTTTCAAAAACCTCCTGGGCAGTGATTGCTGTGCAGGCTATATATGTTATTCCTAAAATGGGGAACATCACCAGCAGGGGCTTACATATGCCCCAGTGAGAAAAGCAAAACATGAGGATGTTCTTGTTAATTTCAGATTATTTGCCTACAAATTAAACCTGAGTCTATATTTTAATAAATCAGAGTCAGAGGTCATCTCATGTATGAAGCTATATAAAAGGCCTGCTGTGTTCAATCCCCCTTTACACCCCATCATTTCGATTTTTGAAAAAGTGTGTTAGTATGACATCAGGAGGATTATTAATTCTTAAAGAAACATTTCTCATTTACAAAATTTGAGTGTTGATGCATGCAAGCTTTTGACGAGCGTCATTAACAACAGGCAGTTCAGGTTAATGAAACCTGATAAGGTTGGTGGTAATGAGTGTGAATGATTACATTAACATGATGCTGTCTTTGCTTTATGGAGACACATATGAGGAAGTGGCGATGAATGAGAAAAATATAGCTTATAGGAGAATATGTTCATGTTTAGAAGAACTGTTGCTGGATGAGAATTTGAGCAAGAGTGAATATGCATTTTTGGTGGTGCCTGAACTGAGAATTCCCACAGTGTTTGGTATCCCTAAAATCTACAAATGTCTGGGGCACCCTAATTTATGACCAATTGTAGATGTAACATGTTCTAAGGCCTTTTGTATTGCACATTGTATTGAATTACAACATTTGTGGGATCTTTTTAACTCAGGTATCTTGCTAGTTGTACAATGATGATTTAATATTTGTCACTATAGATGTGAATGATCTTTTCTCAGTTATCCTGCATGAGACCGGTCTCAAATGGTTTTATGAGTACTTATGTTTTAAATCTAAATTTGTCCATGTGAAGGTAAAAATGTTAAATGCCCTGAAGAATTTAGTGTTGGGTAATAATTTTATATTGTTTGAAGGGCAGCTGTTTAGACATAGTTCTTGGGTTGCCATGGGAGTGTCCTGTGCCCCAACGTTTGCCATAATTATGATGACATATTGGGAAGAAAATATGTTTTTCCCTCACAATACAAGCAGTGCTGGTCCCTGTACAGGAGATTCCTGGATGACATTGTCATTTTTTTTGACTGATACATTAGATAAGCTTAAAGAATGTTTTGTCTTTCTTCACTCTACAGCAGAATTTTTAAACTTTGCTATGAATTTGTCCTGTGATTAAATTAACTATTTGGACACATTAATCATCAAGAACAGAACACAACTATGTTTCAAATCTAGTTTGTACAGGAAACCATCTTACTGTAATCCTTTACTACATTATAACAGTCGGCACCCCAGTCATCAGAAAAAGTCTTTACTAAATTCAATTTGTGCAATTATCAAGAATGGTTTCTAAAAACAGTAGGTTCAAAACTGAAAGTGGCATGTTAAAAACAAGTTTTGAGGTGTGGGATTATCCTTCATTTTTAATTAATTAGATTATGAATGAGGTAGCTTCCAAAACAGCTAAAGGAGACTTTGCCCCAGTACTTGGAACAGGTGGCCATTTGGAATTGAGAGAGGACTTTGGCAATGGTATCAGCAAATTTGCTAAGGCTATCACATTGACATATACTGCTGATTTCAGTGACATGAAGACCAGTATTTTCAAAAACTGGACCATTTTCACCACCAATCGGGATTTGGTGACAATGGTAGTGGAGGTTTCTAAGGAAGTATATAAGAAGGACACCTGTTTTAAGGCTCTTATTGAAAATAATAGGGACATGGGTTCCAGTAGAGTTATGACCAAGTGTGGACTATGTGGCCAATGTAAAGTGATTATGGAGGCTCCACATTTGCCATTCAGGGCTATGTGAAAATTAAACGTAAGCACAAATTGTCTTGTTACAGTAAAAGAGTGGTTTATGTAGCACAGTGTCAGCAATGCCCAATTTTTTACATTGGAAAGACTATGAAACCCTTCAGATCCAAAATGTATCTAACATTTGTATGATATAAACAAAAAATATCAGCATAATGCACTTTGCAAACAACTTAGTGACAAATGTAATCATAATTTTAAGTTTTATGCCTTTGTCCATAGGTTCATAGGTTGGTACTAGGCTATCAGCCCTAGGGCCTATACAAGCCTAGCCATAGCAATTCCCTGGCTATTTCTTCCCACACTATTTACTTCCCTGGACCCCTGTCTAGCAGGGCGACTGACGTGATCCCTGGGGTGAATTTCCTTTCTCCCATCCAATCATCAAGGTTCCTTTTGAAGAGGACCAAAGAGGCACTCTGCTTGACATGTATGGGCAATCTATTCCAGAGTCTGCGGAGTCTCTGGGTCAGGAACCTATCCCTCCAGCATGTATCCCAGGTGGATCCTGGGTCTCGTGGGAGTTCTATGAATGATATTCTTGAGCTGGCGGAATTGAAATGCCAACTCAGAACTAATTCCTATGTGGAACCTGGTCTTAATTATTTGGTTTGTATATCTAGTGTTTTAAGGCTCAAAGCAGGTTGTTTTATGTAGAGGAATTTGTCAACTTTAAACTAGTATTTTGAGTTATTTATTTGTTTGTTTTGCAATAAACTTGCACTTGGTTTTAGATAAACATTTTTATACATTAACCCTGCTGTATGTTGTGATATGATGGATTTCTGTGCACTTTTATTGTAGCCAGTTTTTTATACTTATATTTTTGTGTATTTTTCACCTTTATACTTCATTTCTTCAGGTTCCCATTTCTAGAGGCTTCATGGTACTTCATTATTTAATTGATCATGTGTCTAGATATATAAATAAGAGATGAAGGGATTTTAAACCAGTTTTGAAGAAGTCCTGTCACTCAGCTGAATGTGCTTAACTGTGTTTAATAAAGTGTGGTTATACAACAGCATTCTGCATCTTTTTCTTGTTTGTTTTAAGTGTATAACATCCACATCTTGAACACAAAGTGGTTATGATCACAGACCACAATGCAGTCTTCTGTGTTTTATGTCTGAGAAACAAAGGTTAAGAAATTTACAAGGATAGTTTTACCTCCTGGCAGTGGTAGATTATAACTGGGGCAATTCAGGTGGCTGCCCAGAGCCCACATCCCAAGTGGAGGCCCTTAGCCAGTGCAGTAAGTAAGCTTTCACAGTTATGACTACTGAAGCCAAAGGCCATTTATCTATTTTTTTCTTTTTTTAAATAAATGCCACATATTAAATAAATGAATAAAACAAAATAAGCAAACATCAACACATTGCAATGCTCTACTAGAGAGATCCATGGACCTGACCATTTCTGTTGCTATGCCATCCAACAAATGATGGGCCGGCATCTTTAAGGTACCGAAAGTCTCATAATGGTTGAAGTGTAAATGTTTAGCAGTGATTATAGTTTATCTGTGTAAGCTAAGTTTTTGCTCTCTCTCTGTCTATCTGTCTCTGCCTTGGCAGGGAACCAAATATAGGCTGCAGTGAACCTTTTGTTTGAAGATACTACACAGAATATTTTAATAGGCTTGTACACATCACAGGAAGTGATGCTGGCATGGTTATTCCTGCTTCTAGTTCAGTGTGCTGATATTTTATAGTTAAAAGACAAAAACATCTTCAGAGAGCCAACAGCAGTGCTTGGAAACTGAATATGGAATTCAGCGTGGTCTACTCACCATAAAATGTATTATTTTATGGAAACTATTGAAGAATGCATAAACCAAATCATGAAAGGCATTTGTGTTTCAGCCTTCATACATATCAGAAGAATACATGCTAATACAACACCTGTTGTTCTAACAACTAAGCATGTAATAATATTTAAAATTTTGCCCCTGATTTTGAGCCAATGTTCCTTATGATTATTATTATTATTTTTGTTTTATCCTTATTATTTCCCTAAATGGTTAAGATTTCAGCTATACATACCCCTATCAGCTGTCCCTGATGTTGCCTTTCTTTCGGTTCCTTGTGAAATCGGTGTGTGTATGTATGTTTGGCAACTCTCTGAATGTTGCTGTGATTAAACAATGACAAACAATTTGAGTTTCAGACTTTATACTCATCAGAAAATGTATGCTCATTGAAAAAGTGGTACCAAGTGTATCACTTTTTTCACAGATAATGTGTACACAGCAAAGAGGCTAAAGCTGTTACCAGGAGGTGGGACTGTTTGTAGATTGAACTAACTTAAACCTCTTGTCTTTTGCTCATTAACTGTATGACTTTGCAGTGCTAGTGTGGATATATAAATTGGAAAACTTATGGATATTGCCCAATGTGTATGTGAAACAAAGTTAAAGGCTGTTAACTGTTCATGATTTTGCAGAAAGACTCCTATTTTGCCTCATATTTTTGATCTGCAATTAATTTGTTGTTTTCTGGCAAATAATTGAGAATTATAGCCACTTTATAATGTCCATTGTGTGTTTCAGACTTCATAGCATTCACAAAAATGCAAGCTAATGCAAATAATATTATTCTTGTAAAATCTTTTAAAAGTAGAGCAATATCTAAAAATTTTCCCTGATTTGGAGGCATTTGCCCTGATTAGTTTTCTATTTTGCTCCAGATTCTTGCACTAAGAGTTTGAGAGGTATTTCTTATTATCACATATAGATGAGTTGTACACAGTAAAATGGCTATAACGGCTTTGTGGTTTTGGTTACTGTTTGTACATCCTCTAGTTGTTTGTTTATTTTAAATAGTATTGTGTAGGAAAGATATACTTTTCTGTGAAATAGCTATGAATACTTGGGCTACTTGAAATACATTATTATGTCCATAAGTATTATTTGTTTATTTTTACAAAAATTAGTATCTGAGGTATGCAAATTCATTTGTTTATTTTTACCAAAATTAGAATCTGAGGTATGCACAGTCAAAAATGGAGCTGTAATTGCTGGGTATGTGGTCTGCATTTGGATGAAGATGTCCAACCCTACTGTCATGATCTTGTTAAAATGTCATTAGTCTGACTTTGCAGAACTAGTGCGCATTAATGTAAAGCAATTTGAAATACTTTACTGTGAACATTTTTTTTACCAAAATTGGACTTTTGACATATGCAGTGAGGTGGTTCTATGTTACAGACATTGGTTCATTATAATTACTACAGTTTGAGTTGAGTGGCATTGATAGTTTAAAGCAATCAGGAGGATAGGTTCAGGAGACAGTGTATATTTAAATAAGGTTAAATGAAAAAATAAATGTGAGTGTGGTTTCCATGCTTTGAAAACCTCCCAGGTCTTAAGGTACACTTAATCTACCCCTGTCTTCCTGTGCAAAATAATACCTTTATAAAAAATAGTTGTTTGGTAGTATAAGATATATAACAGCTTTTAAAGTCAAATGACCTGCAGTGCAGTTCACTTCCAACTGCTATTCATGTAGCAGCATGCAGTCTGTTAGTTGTTATAGCT
This sequence comes from Protopterus annectens, assembly GCF_019279795.1. NCBI lineage: Eukaryota > Metazoa > Chordata > Ceratodontiformes > Protopteridae > Protopterus > Protopterus annectens. The sequence goes on along the minus strand of NC_056733.1, from coordinate 1,188,564,122 downwards.
GCGTTCTGGTGCAGGTGTATAGTGACCGCCATGTTTGTGCACTGCAAGTTTATATGCAAGAGCTTGCCTATATCAAGGGCATTATAGCTAAATTCTTACAAATGAACCTGGTTATTGCAAGGCAGGTTTCATTTGTGGAATATAATCAATGTATTCCAGGTGTTACATTATTGCATTTCTTCCCTTGTTTCTTCTACTGCCACAGTGATGGTCACTTCCATTGACAGACTTGGGGGAAGATACATCACACACATCAATCCCACAGAATAGAAATAAAGAAATACAAACATAAGTGTAGTACATAAATGCATCTGTAAATAAAGTGATCCTGTAACCCATATAGAAATATAGCAGTTCTTTAAGCATGAAATCATACACCGTCAATGGCTAGTTTTCTTAAAAGAAATATTACACTAACAAGGACTTCTTTCTGAACAAACTCATGCTATGGTCATCATTTTAGTTTACTGCAAGTTTTTGCTTAATTTTTCAGAGTTATTTTCATTGCTTAGATAATTTCTAGCACAACAATATAGGACCTTCTCTGAATTCAACTGATTCTGAACACGCAGGCAGAACACTGCTGAGAAAATTGTGTTTTTCCCAGTAAAAAATGCCTTATGTTTAATATATAAAATTGCTCACATAAACTTTCAATGTATAAATAGTAGTGAAGTGTCAATACATATGCATGGATGTTAAACATAAGTAGCAAAGATTAACAAGTCAAATATATTTCAGTGTACATGTATAGTGCGTTTAGCCTTAGACAACATAGGAACTAGGAAATAAAGTGCATTCTGAAATAATGGCTTCAGGCTACTCACTTGACAACCTGAACTTTCAAAATGCTTTGATCAAAATTGTTCCTTACACTTCTTAATATAACATCCAAGAGGCTGTGCTGCGATTCTTTACAGAAGCTATATTGCTGCATTCCTACTGTGCTCTGAAACTGAAATACACTTTTAAAATCTTATGCTTGGTTTAGTTCCTGATAACTGGCTGATAATGTCTGCAGCACTAGAAACTATGATTTACCATAGGTCACTTAAGTGAGGTATAATTGCTTCAACAGCTTACTACCCTCGTTAACTACCATCTGCTTTTAGCCTGTCAGCTGTGAAATTGTTGCTACTGGCAAGCTTTTGATGATATGAGCAATGCTGCAAAATCAAGCCATTATGTAAGCTTATATTGCTTCTATAGTTTATAATTTGGAGAATGAATGCCTCCCTTTTGCAGTTGAAGTGACAATCTATGTTGCATCATTTTTCTGTTGTTTCTAGTATATCATCTGTTCATTCTCTGCAGCTTAACGGGAAGACTGCCTGATACCTGCATTTGCACTGTACATCACAGAACTGGTGGTTGACTTCAGCTGGTCAGTGCTTCTTATACTGCTGGCTTTGATGGAATGGAGCTTATAGTCCACAAACATGGGGAATACATATTAATCTAGAACATTCTACTGCTTTCACTGAAAGACAACACAATACTTGTTAGTTTGGTTTTGAACTTCAGTATGGGCAAACATATTTGTATCTAGAAGGCTGGCAAACTAATAATGGGGTTTTTGGGGGTTACTATCATATGATTGAACTGTATTTGACTAAAAATCAAATGTTTGAAAGAATATGACTGAAAAGTAATTGAATGAAAATCCATCTGACTGAAAAGCAGTTGAGTGAAAAGCCAGCCGAATTAAACCCATTTCACTGAATCACAAATCACTGAAAATAATCAACAAAAGAAAATACAACATAAAAAAATGTTTTTGCAGGGTGGCAAGCCCTCTGAACCCCTATGTGGGGCTGTTGCCCCCACACCCCCTTAATAATATATACTAACTACACGGCAACACAATCACTTGTGAAAAGAAAAAACACTATACACAGTGAAACAATGCTTGTGTGCCAACACTGATTTGCTGTGTAAGATGTTTTTTTCTTATTTCAAATGGTTCTGTAACCATGGAGTTAGTATACATAATTAAGGAGGGTGTGGGTGCAGAGGTGCTTGTCCTCCTGCAAAAACACTATTTTATGATGTATTTTCTGATGTTAAATTTTCAAGGATTTAAGATTCAGTGAAATCATTTTTCCATAAAATGGGTTTCGATCATTTGGGTTTTCAGTGAAATGGGTTTTAGTCAAGTGAGGTTTTTTTCAGTCAAATTGCTTTTCAGCCAAGTTTTTTCAAACAGTTGATTTTCAGTCAAGTACATTTCAATGAAATTATAGCAAGCCCTTTTTTGTAATTCTTGTGATACCATATTCATGTGGTAAGATTAAATATGACTTGATACCATAATGAATAGTATCCAAAAACTCAGCAGCAAGTTCCTTTTACTGCCAACTCTGTGTATTACTTAACTGCTTCTCCTCTGTCTACCACCCTATTCTTACAACTGGTATGTCCTTCTGATGTCCTCCCTCTGTTTCATTTCTTGCTGCTCATGATCATCTGCTGTGCCCCTACATATTGACTTGTTCACATCCACCCACCCACCTATAACCTCCAAACATGCCCCATTCCTATGTTTTTGCCCCTGTCATAGCTTTCTTCCTTTTTAACTGATCATTAATTTTTCTGCACCCTCAAGACACCATCCCTTTTCAGATTTCCACATTGCACTTTGTTTCGTCTTCTGCTTTGTTCTGTCCTTTCAGTCTGTTCTCTTTCTTATGTCATTCCCATCTAAGTTGCTCTATTTCCATCCTATTTTAGCCCACTTTCCTCTGCCAAGCTAAATGATGAAACAATGCAAGTAAAGTCCTTGCTGTTTGGATAAAGGAGCTTTTCTCCCCAGGCCACCATTGAAAATGATACTGCTTAACAGGACTTTCCAGTAAACAAATTCCAATAAATAAATAAATATTCATTAATTCGCCATGCAACATACAATATTATTAACAAACTGGACAAAATTTAACTAGTTTAGTGGCACTATCCAACTAAGGCTTAAGCATAACCTAGACGACCCATAACAGACTAGTGATCCAGGTAGTGTTTGAGATGAACAAAGAGGTGAGTGAAAGGCTGATTCTCACTTGTCCATCCTGGGCAGGGAAAGATGTAACTCAGTCCACTGCAATATTGATATCCAGTTGAAGTCAGGTAATGTAGTATTCATTCTGCAAGCAACACAAAGCACTGTAGCTGAAAGTCAAGTCCATACATGAATGAGTGCATGAATAAGTGGGCCACACTACAGACCCTGCCTTAGTAATGTGCATGTCAACTTAAAAGGAGCAGCAATTACAGATCAGAAATAGCGGATCACTGGAAATATGACTGATGGCCTCTCTGCCCATTGGATATCACTCTTACCACCAGCTGAATGACCATATGGCTAGGGAACAAATACTCTACCTGTCAGTTGAAAAGAGTATGATAGCTACAAAAGACTCAGGTTTACAAATAGCCTTGGTGTCTGACCTGTACATTCATGTCGCAGAAGTAGAATTATATTGCCTCCCCTAATGTGTACCTGTTTCCATACACATGGCTACTATCACCGGCTTTTGAAAAAGTCAAAGTCTCTGGATCCTATGGCACTGTTTGCATGCAAGCCTCCACATATACAGAAGCAAAGTCATCCATTTGAGACAACTGGCACACTCCCTTCAGGATGACTGAGTTCTCACTCTGTCCTACACAGATACAACAGTGCCTAAGATGGTATTCCATCTCAGATTGCCAGGGTTGTTTTTAAAATTTTACCATTCTACATGACAAAGCCAGCATGAAGACCATGTTTGACTTCCCTAGAAAGGGCAGTGGAATGTATGAATGTGAGATGCCTTCCAGCAATTTGAGACAGCAGTTTGGGGATGCGATGCTTATGATAGCTAGCCAGATCTCATAGTTCAGCAGCTCTCTTGTCCACGTTTATGTTTTGTCTGTGTTATCATTACTTTTGTCTTACACTATACTCATATTAGCCAGTCAAACAAGCAGGTCATGACATAAAATAACCTATGCTGTAATGGTGACATCACAGCAATAGGTAATGGGTAAAATGTTGATCAGTGCCAAGCACAATGTAATTGCATGTTTTAGGTTTTGCAGTCTTCTCATCCTTGATGTGCACTAAAAGCAACAAAATACGCAGTGCATTTTAATGGTTATATTATAGTCTAGGTTTTGAAGATCTGATCCAAAATAATTTTGACAAAGTTCCAGGGTAAGAAGTATGCATCAACAGGTTTCACTGAGCATTCATTGAGAGCATGTATGTCATAACATCACTATTTCTGGAGTACATCACACAATGTGCTCATTCAGAACTCTGTTTAACATTGCCATCCAAAGGGGAAAAAGATACATACACAAATAGAGATGTGAATGTGTGAGTGTGTATGTGTCTATGTGTTGTTGTACACATTTATGTGTACCCATGCTTATGTGCATGTCTCTTACTTAGGTTCAAAGGTTCATAGGTAAGTACTAGGCTATCTGCCCGAGGGCATCTATAAGCCTAGCCAGAATGTGTTGGCTTTCGCTGGCCACTTAGATTAGTTCCCTGTGCCTCGGTCCAGCAGAGCCATTAGTTCCCTGTGCCTCTGTTCAGCAGAGCCACTGCAGTGATCCCCGGGGTAAATTTTCTATTTCCCATCCACTAGTCAAGGTTTTTCTTGAAGAGTGTTAGTGAGGGGCTCTGCCTAATGTAGATTGGAATCCTGTTCCAAAGCATGGGGAGTCTCTGGGACAAGAATCTATCCCTCCATCACGTCCTATTTATTGTTGTGGTGAGGTTTAGATCCCTAGAGTGTGTGGCTCTTGGGGATTTGTTTTTTTTTTTTTTTTAGGTGGAGCATGTCCATTAATTCTGGGTTGGACATGGCCTTGTATGTCAGGCAGAGATCACCTGTGAGTAAGCGGTATGCAACCGAGTACAGCTGGAGTTTCTTCAGTCGGGCTGCATAGGGCATATGTTTGAGGACAGTAATCCTCTTGTTGAGGTACTTCTGTGGTCTTTCCAGCTGTTGCAGGTGTCTTGTAAGGTACATCCCAAATGGGGCTTTGTACTCTATGATGGGTCTGATGATGATGATGAGTAGAGGGGCACAATAACCTCTTTTGTTCTAGATGTGAACCTTTTTGTGATTAGGTGGGCCACATAGAAGGCTTTTCTAACCACCTTGGCAATATGATTATCAAAGGAGAGATTACTATCTACTTGGGTCCCTAAATCCCTTATTACATTTTGTGTATATCTGGTAGTTCACAGGTACTTTGTTTTTTCCAAAGGGGATGACTATGCACTCTTTGGCATTTAACTTGAGGCCATGATTTTGACACCAGGTATCCGTCTCAGTGAGATCCTTCTGGAGCATGTCTGTATCAGCTGGAGAGTCAATTATGGCCCCCAGTTTGCAGTCGTCTGCGAACTTATCTGCAAACACTGCATATCTCATCCTAAGAGAAACAATTAACAAAAGAATAGACACAGCTGTGAAAACAGTAAAATTATAGCACAGTTAAATGATACATCTACTCTCCCAAAACACCCTCACACACACACACAGGTATGACTGCTTATCCTGCCATATTGTAGAGTGTTGTATTTAGCTAATATGTTGACATCTTACCCCAATTTCATTAGAAAATATAGCTGTATTTTTCTTAAAGAATTATTCTGTCCTAAAGATAATGTGTATGCATTTCATATGACTACCTCTCTCCTGCATGGGACATGTGCTTCTCTTTACCAAATCAAACAGTAACAATGAACATGCATAACAAATACATATCTTCTGTGAGTCATAGCTTGATGCACAGTGTGATGCCAAGTTCAAAATCGTCATCAATGAGAACTTGTCAGAAATTTGGGGTGCATGGCTAGGCTTAAAAAGGCCCTTGTGGTCATTAGCCTAGCAAGCACCTATGAACCTATGAAACTATGATATAACATGAAAATCCACAAAGAAATTGTGAAGGAACCAAGGCACAGAATGTCCTAGTTTAAACACAGTCCAAGAATGAATGACTGAAACATAAGTAAAATCCAAGGTAAATTTATTCACTCAGGTAAGCGCTTTCATGATATACATATCACTTCTACAGACCTTCAAACAAACACTTCCTACCCAACTATATTTAAATGGTATTCAAACCAATCAAATCCACAAAGAAATGGTGAAGTAACCAAGGGACAGAATGTCCTAGTTTAAACACAGTCTAAGAATGAGTGAATGAAACATAGGTAAAATCCAAGATAAATTTATTCACTCAGGTAAGCGCTTTCATGATACACATATCACTTCTTCAGACCTTCAAACAAACACTTCCTACCCAACTATATTTAAACGGTATTCAAACCAATCAAATCAAACCAATTAACGCTTAAAGTAATTAGTACTTAAAGTACAACCAGTCATTCTGCAATATGTACAAAGTCATACTGGAAAAACATTTCAAGTATAGATACGTAATAAACATTGTAACATAAAATGCATTAGTTAAAAAGAGTTAAAATAGATATTTAATATGTTTCTCTGTCTTTCATTAAAATAATTTAATTTAATTTGAACAACCTCCTATTCTTCAGAACTGGTTTCAAGGGTATTCTATCATTAAGGCCCTTTCCTTTATTAGCTCTTAATCTGATAATCCACCTAGTTTCAGAGGTCTCTGTATGGTTCCTTATATCACCACCTCTCTCATTAGGAATAATTCTCTCAATAACTGAGAACATAAAATTATGGTCATTGCCTTCATAGGACACATGTTTGGCTAGTGCATTAGTGACAACACCATTCCTAATATTTAATAAGTGTTACCTAATTCTAAATCTTAGCTGTCTGTCAGTCTTGCCCACATAAAATGCAGGGCATTTCTGACAGACAGACAAGTAGACCACATGGTTTGTGTTACAACTGGCTGCTACACTAAAATCATATATTCGCTTAGTATCTGGATGTGTAAATACATTCTCATGATTTATGTATATATATTGATTGCATCCACCACAAGGAACCGTCCCTTTTACTCCTGCCATATCTTGTCCCTTATTATGGTATGGATAGCATAACATCATTTTCAAAGATTTCCTGTTCTTAAATATAAAACTTGGATTTTCCCCTACGACTTGTTTGATTTCTGGATTCAGTGTTAATATATTCCAGTTCTTTTTTATCACACTGGCTATTATATTCACATCGCTGGTAAAATAAGTAGAGAATCTAACAGATTCATTTTTATGTTGAACATAACCTGTTCTGTCATTATTGGGCATTGAAAAATATGGCTTACCTGTACTATCTGTCCATGAAATAGATGCATCCAGGATTCCTGTGGTCCTACTATCAGCATAACCCCTTTCATTAAATCTGAGTTTCAAACTAATTAGTTATTCCTTAAATTCATCATCCCTGGCTGTTAGCCTTGAAGTCCTAAGGGTTTGCCCTTTTACTACATTCTTAAATATATGTCCTGGATGCATACTGCTTCTATGGAGTAAAGTATCTCTATGGCATTTCTACCTAAACAACTTGGTGGTTATCCCATTCACATAATCCATACTAATCATTACATCAAGAAATTATATTTCCTGTCTAGAGTATTTCATCTCAAATTTAAAAAAGTCAGTGCTGTTATTAATTTCTGTAGTGAATTCTTTTAACGTTGCATCATCACCACTCCATAACAGGAAGAGGTCATCAACAAACTGTTTATAAAATTGGATCTGGGGCCATCTTTCATTAGTAAGCACATTCCTGTTTTCCCATGTGGCCATGATGAGATTGGCATAGCTATTCGCGCTTGCCATCCCCATGGCCACACCATCTTTCTGCTTACATAATTTACCATCAAAACTCAACACATTATTGGTTACAACTAACTCCATTAATAAGCATATTAAATTTATTTTCTTTCCATCATATGTCCCTTCTTCCAGCAAATATTGTCTCAACAATTTTATTCCGATTGTATTCGGAATACAAGTAAACAACGAGCATACATCTAGTGTCACTAATAGCAGATCTCCATCTTGTCTTTCATATGCATTATTAAACACATATAAGTCCTGCAAGAATTGCTTAGAGTCTCTTAGAATATTCCTATTCTTATTTACTAACATTCTTAAATTCTTCTCAACATATATAGTGATAGACTCTGTAGACCAGTTATGTCCTGACACTATAGGTCTTAAAGGAGGTTGATATACATTCTTATGGATTTTCAGCAGACCATGTATGCTAGGCACTAGAGGTTCTTTTACCTTAAAGTAATTGTATAGCTCATTTGAAATGGTATTATCTAATAAACAATCATATAGTATCCCATCCAGTCGTGATAACATCCCCTCCATATCAGCTTGGCTGATATTTTTATACACAGAGGTATCCTGTAGCATTTCATACATCGCTGTGTCATAATACATTTTATCCATTAAAACTACAGGGCCACCTTTATCTGCTTGCTTAATGATAACATTTGTGTCAGACTGTAATTGTTTTAACGCATTCCATTCATCCCTGCTAAAACTGGAGAAAGTTTTAGTTCTGTTTTTACCATTCACATTTTCAAATATTTCATTTTCACAAACATTAATAAAAACATCAATAACTGGATGGCTGGGTGGAATAAATAGACTAGGTTTCTTATATACATTAACATCTTTAGGCTCACCACCCTGATTTTTAAAAATCATTTTTAACAAAACATTCCTACCAAACATGCGCAAATCTAAAATGGTATCAGTTACCTCAGTCTGTTGTGATGGAATAAAAGAAAGTCCCCTTTCCAATATGTTTCTTTCATGTTCAGTCAGATTCCTTGAGGAAATATTTAAAACTATACTTTCTTTCTCCATACCTTCTTGGATACACCCAGGGCTGGAAGGCTTGTAGGTATTTTCCTTTTGTTGCGGTTCATGCTGTATGACCTGCCTCTCTGTAATTGTCTTTCTGAAGTATTCAATTTTATTGGAAACATGTAAAAACCCTGTTTTGATGTACCTTCTTGTCCATCATTTTGTATTCCTAATGTATCTTTCTTTTGTTGCACTTCCTCAGTGGACTCCAGCATTCGCCTCTCTTCCACTTTTTCACTCGAGTGAACAAAAGTTGTTGACACTTGCTCGATGGATTCCAGCCTTCGCTTCCCTTCCATTCCACCAATTAAACGAGCTGTTGAAGTCATTGCTAAAGGAACGCTGATAGTTGGAGGAGCGTTAGATCTAGTTCTCGCATCTAAATTCCTCTCCTCTTCAAAACTCTCTATAGTGATGTCATCGCATTGTTTAATGTGCCCCCCCCCCATTGTTTAAGGTCATACCTTCTTTAATACAATCATAATTGCTATTTCTGGGCCATACAAAAATGTGCCCTTCCTTAAAATCCCTTTTGTCCCTTTCCAGTTTGTGAAATTTCAGTTGCAGCAGTCTACATTCAAAAACTGCTACAGATTCAGCTACTGAAGCACATTTCTCATCCACTAATTTATGTGGATATGAAGCAAATAATGATTCCTGTTCAGAAATTACATTGGCTCTTATTTCTTCCTCTTCTTCAACAGAGGATTCCAATAATAGGTGAATATAGTTAAAGCTCAGTTTTAAATTGAGCTGCTGCCATTTACTTAACAACTCAGATTGCCTTTCCCCTTGATTTGGCATTTTCAGGACCCTAAGTTCTCTGGGAATGGCATGATTTTTCAAACATGCTTCAAAATAACATCTCTGTGTATATAGCTTCTTAATCTTGTATAGGCCATCCTCTAGTCTATGTGTTGCCCTCAAAAAGGCAGCATAGTCTATTTCTTCATGTTCTATACCACTTCCATCAAAAAAGTCTCATTAGATAGCAAAGGATTACCTTTCTTATTTAGCAGTTCATGTAGTTTATACGATGCTTTCTTTGGTATTCCAGTTTCCACATTTGGAGAATAATCAAGTTCTATCTCAGGTGCAACAGTTACAGTTATACATTCTTCAGCCATTGTTCCCAACTGTAACCAAAAAATAAAAATCCAAGAAAATGCTAGACAGGAAACAGCTAGGATAAGTACTAAACCAAGGTACAATAAAGTCATAAAAATCCACAAAGAAATGGTGAAGTAACCAAGGCACAGAATGTCCTAGTTTAAACACAGTCCAAGAATAAATAAAACATAGGTAAAATCCAAGGTAAATTTATTCACTCAGGTAAGCGCTTTCATGATACACATATCACTTCTTCAGACCTTCAAACAAACACTTCCTGCCCAACTATATTTAAACGGTATTCAAACCAATCAAATCAAACCAATTAATGCTTAAAGTTTTGTTTGTGTCTTTTGGCTTTTCCCGGTTAGTGGTCACCACGACGGAACTCCGGTCCGCTAATGATTGGCAGATGATTTTTACGTACCGGCTTGCCAGGCCTGACGCACAACCTTCAACATAAAACCAGTCATTCTGCAATATGTACAAAGTCATACTGGAAAAACATTTCAAGTATGCATTAGTTAAAAACAATTAAAATATATATTTAATATGTTTCTCTGTCTTTCATTAAAATAATTTAATTTCATTTGAACGACCTCCTATTCTTCAGAACTGGTTTCAATGGTATTCTATCATTAAGGCCCTTTCCTTTATTAGCTCTTAATCTGATAATCCACCTAGTTTCAGAGGTCTCAGTATCGTTCCTTATATCACCACCTCTCTCGTTAGGAATAATTCTCTCAATAACCGAGAACATAAAATTATGGTCATTGCCTTCAGGGCCTTAATGATAGAATACCCCTGAAACCAGTTCTGAAGAATAGGAGGTTGTTCAAATTAAATTAAATTATTTTAATGAGAGACAGAGAAACATATTAAATATATATTTTAATTGTTTTTAACTAATGCATTTTATGTTACAATGTTTATTACGTGTCTATACTTGAAATGTTTTTCCAGTATGACTTTGTACATATTGCAGAATGACTGGTTTTACTTTAAGTACTAATTACTTTAAGCATTAATTGGTTTGATTTGATTGGTTTGAATACCGTTTAAATATAGTTGGGTAGGAAGTGTTTGTTTGAAGGTCTGAATAAGTGATATGTGTATCATGAAAGCGCTTACCTGAGTGAATAAATTTACCTTGGATTTTACCTACGTTTCATTCATTCATTCTTGGACTGTGTTGAAACTAGGACATTCTGTGCCTTGGTTACTTCACCGTTTCTTTGTGGATTTTTATGACTTTATTGCACCTTGGTGGAATATTTATCCTAGCTGTTTCCTGTCTAGTGTTTTCTATCATATAATATGCTTACAGAAGGAGGACTGCCATTAGGCTGAACATTCATATGTTCCAAACTTCACTGGTGATAGTAGGGCATATATTCTAAAGTAGACTGATGTGAAGCAGATGTGCTTGTCTGCATCGTCCATCAGTACAAGGATAGACAGCCTATCACATTATGTGAAGACTGACTGCATGATGACTGCAGAACAATTCAACTATACTGTAATTTCTCATGTACAACTGCATGGCATGCAAACATTACTTTGCCTGCATGAACACAAGTTTATGTGTTTATTCTGGATATGTCATAAGTTAGGCAAAACAGACATTGATACATCCATCGGTCATAACCCCTTTCCCCATTTTGTATACAAGGGTCACAGTGTCCATTTCAATAGTGAAAATCATTTAGAACCAATGGTAACAATACCAGATGGCTAGCCCTACTGTGGCTATTCTTCTGCAGTACAAACTCACACTTGTGGCCAATTTACAGTGTCCACTCCACCTACTGTATGTCTTTGGAATGTGGGAAGAATCCAGATCACCTAGAGGAAACCCACATGAAAGTAGGGAGGACATGCAGACCCTGCGCAGAAGGCAACCCAGCAGAGAATCAAACCGGTGAACCTCTTGCTCTGAGACAAAAGCACTATTTGCCATGCCACTGTTCTGCAATACATCTCATCAGCAAAACATCTGAGTTATAAGCATAGCAGTAGCAAGATTCCTTTTCATGACTAAATTCATGTTATATCTGTACACCTTGATTAGCCCTTTAAATGTGGGAACTCTGGAGTAAACCATATGTATAAATCTCCTTTCTGCATACATGTCCTACTGAAAATCTTCTAAAAAAACAGATGAATTTGTTTGAAAAAAGATCTAACACTCTTTTTAGTGTCACTGGGATTTGGGAAAATAATTATTATTCACATAATTTCAGTAATTTTGAGTGATTTATAGTTCATTTAAAAATATTTTTATTTGTACACTACAGAATGATGGCTCTTATAGCTAAATGAATACAGAGTATTACAAAAAATAATTTTGAGGTAATTATTTCTATTAACCAGTAGAATTACTTGATAAATCTATGGTCTGAATATGTAACCAGATAATACTGGTTAAATATTTCCTTCATATCTCTTGTAAAGCCAATATATGACATTTGCAGCGTAAATATTTTGTCAGGCCCCATGCGGTATGTCAGGTCAGGGTGCAAAATAGAGGCTATTTATAGACTGAACACTGGCCTTCCAGCATGATTTGGTAGTAGCTTAATCACTCATTTGTTCATACATTAGCTGTTGGCCTGTGACCATGGTGGGGCATTATGGTAAATAAATGGAATATCTATTTCTTACCTTTTTCTGTGCATTGCAGTAATTTGGAGTATGTTCATTACCCTCATGTGTTTTCTTTTTTTCATAGCTGATTTTCCATTTTCATCAGGTGTCTGTGCAGCAGCATTTCAATATGTATATATTGTGTGGGAAGGGTTTCAATTTTATTAGTTATTCTGCCATTTGCTGGCTTAATGAACTATTTGTTTTGGGTAAGTTAATTATTTCATGTCTCCTTTATGTGGTAGAAGTCAAGGACTGTGAATTTTTGTTATTTTGTTGTGACATTTTATTAGTTGATTTTTGACTGCTGACTTGGTAATTGTTTTGGTAATTATACAGAAATTCAGTCACTTAATATTGTTTGATGTTCTTAGCTAAGGCTGGTGCAGTTGTGTGCCTGTCACTTACATCGACAGGCCTGCTGTTTCAGGAAAGATTTGTTAGAAGGAAGCTTTTACTTTTTTTCAACAGGATTTGGTTTTGCACTGAGGCAATTTTGTAAGAAGTGGCAAACTCACCCCGGGATTCATGAACCTTGTGCCAGGCGCACGCATGGCGTAGGCGCCACAACGCCAGACATGGCCGCCGAGCGATTCAGGTATGATCCAAACCCACGTGCATCAGCGGCGTATGCCGGAGTTGCGCCGCCTCCGGCATAGGTATGTTAAATACCCCATGTGCGGTGTTGCACCATGCAAATGAAGGCAAGTAGCGATTCACGAAGTGGCGCAGGCGTAGCATAACAGCACGGCAATGTAAACCAAAAAAAAACGGTTTACATATATCCAAACATGACATAGGAGTAACGGAAGGCTGCCAACGTCATGTGTCATAGTGGTGCAACATGGCAATGTGGAAAGAAACCGAGAATGTCAAAAGAAAACATGCAGAAAATGTAAATAACGACATAAATGTTATGTACGCAAAAAGCACAGCAGAACCCCAGGACATGTCCGCGGAAGGTGAGGAACAATGAAGTGATATGACAATGCCATAAAAGAGCAGTATAAGACACATCAGTATCACAGCCACAATACACCATAGTATGAATGGAAAGCCACAACCACAGCACAAGGGTTGCCAAGGAGTGGCGTCAGTGTCTGGCGCCGTAACCATGTATTAGTAGTCAATGCCATGCAAATGAGGCAGATAATACTGAATCGCAAAACCCCCGCTGGCGTAAGGCTGCACCAAACGGCGCAGCAGTAAAACACCGAGGAGTAGCCTAGAGGGAATACCTGTCAATCGCAGAGGGGTGTGCCACTGTAGGAGGAAGCACATTGGAGCCCAGCAAACCTGGGCTGTACAATGCACATCACAGCATCAGGACCGGCGTGTGAGGAAATAGATGCGCTGAGAGTATACAATGCGCGCACAGATGCATGTGCACGAGGATGACTACGTTCCCCAAACCAGTCATGTGACGGCCGCCCCGTCAACAACCATGGATACAGGAAGGTGATGCGGAGAATATGAGGAAATGCGGGAGCAGTGTAATTGGAGTCGTAATGAGCAATTAACACCAATCAACCGACGAAGGGCAATCGGCGGCAGCTGACAACTCTGCATGCAGAAACCTGCAAAACGGGAAAGGGGAGGAATATGAATGCAAAGAAAGTAGTGGATGTTGCAGAAATGCAAAGAGCGAAGAACCGATACAGCACAGCCAAGGAGAGAGTTAGCATAACGGCGGCAGACAAAATGCATGAGATGCCATGTGCCTGCAGGATGCACTCCCGTAAATAGTAGGTGCAATGTGCAGAAACAGTAAAGTAAGGTGGAAAGCTAAACCAATGTAGGCAAGTGTAATGTAACACCAAAGGCAACAGCGTTGCAGTGCCAACGGTAAAACACGGAAGATAACCCACAGATACGGCAGCAGAGACACACCCAATGACATCACCGTGTGTACAGCACAACACTATAAAGTGGGAATGCACACAACACACAGCACGAATTCCCAAACGCTGCGCCTTACGGTGTAAACACACGGGGAACTTTTAAAATGTATATGTTGGGTGCTGCCGTGGCCGTGATGCATCGGCATGTGTTAGAGACAGACGGAGTTGCGGAGGAGGGTGCCGACAACTACCGGAGGCCTCAGAGGAGAAGGAGAGTGTTCAGACCAAGGGTGACCTACCAGGGGCTGCAAGACCTGGAGATAGTAGAGCATTACAGGGTGGACAGGGACACGTTACAGCAAATAGTGGAGCTGTGCCAGCCAAGCCTGAGAACAAGAGACAACAGAGGGAGCCCATCCCAGTGGACACAAAGGTATGTATAAGCTTGCGAATACTGGCAACAGGTACCTTTCAAAGGCCAACCGGGATATAATGGGCATCTCACAGGCATCAGCATCCAGGGTACTACACCAGTTTCTGGATGCCATGTTATGACATGCCCATGAGTATATATACTTCCCCAGATCTCAGGAGGAGTTGGCTAGCAATATGCGCCACTTCCACTGTGTGGCACAATACCGGAGGTACTGGGTGCGATAGACTATGCGCACATAGAAATCAAGTCACCACCCGGTGAGCAGGGTAGACGCTACATAAACCGCAAGGGATTCCCTCCATCAATTGCCAGGTCGGTGCAATGCGCAGGGCATTATCATGGATGTGTGTGCTGGCAGCCCTGGAAGCTACCACGACTCCCATATCTGGCATGCCTCACAGCTGTATCAGGTATTCGCCAGGCGGGTCATCACGTGAGGTCACCTTGTGGGGATGCTGGCTACGCATTGGAGCCGTGGATGATGACACCCATCAGAAATGCACACACACACATGCAAGAACGCCATAATGAGGCACACGCACAAACCAGAATAATCATAGAGCGTGTGTTTGGGATGTTGAAATCACGGTTCCGGTGCTTGGATACATCTGGTGGAGCCTTGCAGTACTCTCCAGGCACATGTGCCCACATATTCATAGTATGTGCTATGCTACATAATATGATCCTGCGGAAACAGCTGCTGCAGGGACATAATGGTGTAGGGCCACTAAGCCCGCCACAACTGCCAAGGCAAGCACAGGCACAGGGCGTTCAGCACCATGAACACACTGTGCCAGCCCCAGTAGGCAGACGGAGGCATACCCAATATGCCTATGCCTTGGCAAAGAGGGAACTATAGCACATACTCTGACAGCGTAGGCCCCATGGACTGACACCTCCCTACCTGCACACACAGTGAAATGGACGGCACACAAACATGTCCGCCCGTAATGTGTACTGTATGGGCGGTCCCATGTGTGACTCCAACATAGGTAGCACCCAAACACTGCACAACCAACAGCCAGCGGAGCATGGAACGCCAACACCTCAACCGCACGCGGGTCTGACAGCAGACGGCGTAGCCGTATGCTGCCACGTCGCGCAAGGTGTCTACATATGTACATATGTGCATACACAAATATGGAGATAGATATCATTACACTCGTAGAAATATATGTACACATACACAGATATAAAGTACAACAAGTTAAACAGGGAATCACAGGGATGCAAGGTTACAGAGAAGTAAGATGCGAACTCTCAACATAGTAAACATACTGAACGACAACCCGACTATCCGGGAGGGTGGACAGAGCAGGGAACACCACCCATGGAAAGGTCAACCCACCTAAATGCATATTCGCCATTCGGGATGATCGCCAGGCCACGATACAGTAACAGGACATGTGCGTGTAATATTCTTAGGATATGAGGGCGGAGGTAGACACCGCCGCCAGCGATGTGGTCAACGTAGGTACTGTGTGCAACCGTCCCTGCGAAAGCGGCAGTATGTGTATGTGTGAGGTGAGGGTGTCGTGTGTTCCACTGTGCCAGTGTAATGTGTGTGACACTGTAAAATGTGTATGTAGGTGACATGTGACAGGCGGAGTGGAATAACATGTGTAGGCATACAGTATAGGAACCACAGGCGTATGTATAGCAGTACCCACAAAGTAGTACTGAGAGCTCCTCACTGGCTAGGCGCGTGGCGACGTAAAACGATGCAAATCGAAAATGTCCCAGAATGTACCACAGGAGTATAGCCAACATGAGATGCAAAGGACGCATGTACAAACCATCACCGTATGTATGGCGCCAACATGTTAATTCCAATACGATATATCGGCAACGTTACGCAGCAATAGGTATGTACCGCAGAAATACGCATGTGCTACCCCGGCACCGATCGTGGACACGTATCGTCCCGTAAACACCGCTGTGTGTTCTACGAGTGTTAAACAAGCAATCGCCACCCGAATAGGTGGCAACCGGTAGCATACAGGCCGTCCCAACTACAGGACCACAATGACCATAAATATCCGTGACAAAATGCCAAGGGATAGTCGGCACGTACGAACAGCTGCAGATATACTACCGATGTGACGGAGGAATACATGCAGGAAGCACAGAAGCAGGCGGTACCGACAGCAGACGACATCAACAAAACCTACACTCCCAGAACAACAGACAGGTAACTTGCAGCTCCCCAGGCAGGGATGGAGCACACACAGAAGCATACCGTGTATGTACAAATGCAAGGCCCACAACCCGTACCCGTCACCCACAGCCGATATACCCCATCGCACATATCAAAGGGATACAATCCGAAATAGCAGCAAAAACATACAGGCAGTAAATGACAGCGGCATACCCGCAACATCTCTCATGGGAACCACTATCAGCAGCGGATGCATACCTGCATCCGTTGTGTACAGGAATACAAGAGCTATGTTACACATCAGAATGCAAAACGCCATCGACAGACGCCGGCAGGACACGGACACCCACATGTGGAACATAATACCATACCCAACACACACAATCCATGGCTAACACCACAGCGAAATGTACCTGACGCCACACATAGCAGTTGTAGTCACACATAATATAACACAATACATACCATCCCCACAAAGGTAGTGCAGATAACCAACGCCCAGACGATGAATGAACCACGCCCTAGTTCCGCAGTACCGCATTTAATGGAGGAGATGCACAGGTGATATGCGCATAAGTACACACCGAGGAACAGCTATTGGTGTGATGAACCCACATGCCGCAGGTGACGACGGATATAAGGAAGACTCCCAGGATAGTCAAACTGTATGTTCATACCGAACAAAGACGTTATTCCTACAAGAGCCGATCACTTGTCAGTAGCGAGACTCAAACGGAATACGGAAAGCAATACAGGAAAGGTATGTAGAACCCACGAGATGTACTGGTGTGTAACGCATGATATGTATGATGAATCGGCACTGTATGTGAACGGTGTTTGTCAGTAAAGATACCTGTCCATAAAGCAGAGAGTGGTGAAAGGTGGTTATGTAGTGTTAACCTGCTGAGTATACCAACCACTGTGGACACCGTGTGCACAGCAGTGGGACATCATGTACACAGCTGGGATAACCCAAGGTGCCATAGTGATTTAAAACACAGAACAATGCCACCACCCACGCTGATGCTGGCAGTGGATGTCCAACAATGAAGTGCCACAGCAGGGGATAGGACATGTATGTATAGTGTCACAGCACACATGTGTATGGGCAGATATTGTCAATGTCATACGTAATGTGTGCACGACGTGCACGTATGCCTCGCAGTAGGGGTGACCATGTCAAGTATGTATAATGTAAAGCTATCATGATGGATACATTCAGACATTATACACAGTATCACAGGCATAGCATGCATGATGGAGGTATGGCCTAGTGTTATGTACATTAACAGGATATGTATGGCCTGCAGATATGGGACAGAGTAGTAGCAGAATAGCCACCCAAAATGGAAGGAACATCAAGTAACCATGTCCAAGCTATCTGTAGCAGGTGCAATGTGTGCAACAATGATGTCTGGCAGGTCCATGTGTAAACACATGTGCAATGTACACAGTCGTGTCACCCCCCCCCATGGTACTGTCCACTGAACAGCAAAGGTGGATGTCAACTGCATGTCTACACAGTACTGCTGTTGTGGTGGTCCCATGTGTATGTGTCACCCTATCAGCAAGGGAGCTATCACATGACCAGTGCCACAGTGTGTCCCTGTGGGATGTGCACAGGACCTATATTCTACAGCATGGTGTGTGTCTAGTCTGTGTAGGTAAACAGAAGCTCAGGCTAAGCAATGTGGTTTGTGTGCACATATGCATGAGTGCTTCATTCACCCTGCCCACTGCAAACGCCATGTAGGAGTACTACATGCATCAGTAATGCGGAGGACATGGCCCATGGCAGAGTACATGACACCCCTGTGTAAGTGGTATGCAGATGAGTACAGATGTGTTCCCCGTCTGTCATCTGCATATGTAAACTGTCTGAGCCTGGTATACATCGCGGCATGACTATACTGTGACATGGAAAGTTGTAGCCATTGTGGAAGGCACACCACAAATGTGTTATAGTAACCCTGCCCGTGTGTAGATGTGTGTATGGCACAAGTACAAAGGCTGCCAATGTCCCAGCAACACACATAGTCCAGATATGTGTGGCCCTGCAGATGTGTACCCACGCCACAGTGGAATATGGCAACCACAGCACCATGTGGGGCATGTGTGTGTACAGCAACCATGTACAATGTGATATGCATGTATAGGGACAGTATCCACGTGATACCCAGTGGATGACTGTCGCTATGCAAAGGTGATGTGTATGCACCATGTGTGATGTATCTGACGCAATGACATCTACACGATATATCTGCCACACCGACACCTGTATGGTTGTTAGCAGTATGAGCTGGTGGAGCTAGAATGCTGCCAGGTATGATGATGTGGGACATGTAGACATGGACATTACTCCGTGACAGCATGTTGTGTATGTAAGCAAATAGTGAACATGAGGGGACACATGACTGAGGACTGTGTAATGCCACATGTACCTTACATGTTGTAGGTAGCATGATATGCTTGCAGCACTGTGTGACCTGTCCAGGAGTCACATAGCCTAACATCCTGAGACACAGGGTATGATGTGATGGTGGATGTGTACATTGCCAATACCAGAATGTGGAATGGTGCTGAAGGGCAATGTGGGGATAATGTCTGATCTGTTACCCTCTGTACTACACCAACCACCCATGCAATGGTATGACAGGTGGCCATCATGTGGATGTGGTGTGCTGTGGCACACAGACGCCCAACAAGGGTGCCAGTAAAGGCATGGAAGTCGTCAATGAGTGTGTGAAGCATGTATGTGAGGATGTGCCCCAGTGCCATACCGAATGGTGCAGTCATGTCTGTATGAATGCAGTCCCACACATGCAATGCACTACCACCCATGTGTAGTGTGATAGATGCAGTGGTGTGGTGGTCAAGGTACACAACATCCATGAATGGGCTAGCAGTTAATTCAGTGGGCTGCTGCAGAGACACATAACAACCAGTTAGGCGGGATATAACAGCTATGGAGATTGGAGGTGACATTGGGACAGTGTCCTAGTACATAATGTGTGCATGGCAGTACCATGTATGTGTCCACAGGGACAATGCGATGTCCATGTATGGATTGGAACCCTGTAGTGAGTGAGAGTGTATATTATAGGTAGGTATCCCATTGGCTGGCATGTTGCCAACACCATCTCTGTCGGCAATGCCTGGGTGACTGTCGTATGCTACATTGAATGTGGATGTAGCCAAACAACACAGACATACCACCACACTGCGTGAGGGCCCACACTGCAAAGTATGGTGGTCATGTGTAGGTAGCTAGCTGTGGAGTATGTGATGGACCACGAGGACACACCATGACTGTCAAGTGATGCACCACACACATTTGAACATACCCACCGTGCAACAGCCCGCACATGCGCCCATACAGCACATGTGCATGGAACATGCATACCACCGTGGCATCTGTGAAAAGGCCAGTACCACCATGTCTCTGTGTGGAATAGCATGGTCCCTACCAGTGCGTGCATGTAGCGGAAGTGCATTGTGATATGTGTCAGCATAGTCATGTATACTGTCCGTCTGCCGGGGTGCCATGCCATTAACTACCCCGTCAGCAGATGTTGGTAGTACCGGCTGTTGAGCAAATGTACCATGTATGCTGCAATGGGTGTGTGTCCAGGGTGTGGCTAGCAGGGCCGAAGCATATATGTCCATCAACCAGAGGGGATGTCTGTAGGTATAGCACACAGACACATGGAGGTATGGTGCATGCCAAGGGTAGTGTAGGTATGGTATGTCTTGTTTAATGTGTCACCCAGCTATGTGTAGTGCATGGCCAAGCATGTGTGGGTACATGGGAGTCCATACTAGGGAAGTGTGCGTTGCTGTCAGCACATGGCAGTAGCAACTGTCCGAGGTGCAATGTACAGTATGATAACACAGCCAGCATGTAACCTGTGGTGTACAGTGTACTCACCGTCACGTGTCACAATGTGTCTAGTGGTCACAAACATGGGTATCCGAACATGGAGTACCTATGATGCTTTTGTCTTAGAAAAACATACAGTATGTGTGTAAATCACTGTGTGATGTGGGATCCACTCACCTGTGTGTGTTGCAGTCCAGGTATGTGCCTGGGAGGTATGATCTGTGTACAATCTGGACTGGCAGGTGTGCTCTGTAGAGCATGGAGGCAGGTCCCAGGCACCGCAGATTAATGTCAGGCATGCCTTACTGTGTGTGCAGTGCTTGTGTACAGCACAGTGGGGGGTGCAAGCATTGTCACACATTACTGCATGCTGTGCCTGCCTGTGACAGCCCTGCTGGCGACAGACATGTGACACTGCTGCAGAGGCAGCATAGCATGTGAAGATGTACATGTGGGCCCCACACCCTAGGCAGATGTCCGCAGGTCATGTGTGCCACAGTATTGTGGTTGACCATGACTGTCATACTGGATCAATACCACATGCCTGCATAAGTACAGTATGATCATAGTCAACAGTCGCAGTGACAGAGTAGGCAAATGTACAGTATCCCTGTGTGCAGACCACTGCCTACTGTACACTCAGCTAGACACCCACCCAGAGGGTGAATACACCATTGAGCCATCAGATGTCCCAGTCCACGTAGGCTGTACAATGTCATCACAGGGTGGTCACAATAGCATGTGGTAAGACAGACATGTTGTACCAGGTGATGTGTCATGTGTGCATATGTTGACTTGCACAGCCGTTCACATGTCTGCAACATACTGGTGCATGATGCATACTGTTACATGATGTGTGGAACTGCACTGTGACACACAACAGGGCCATCTGACACAGGTGTGTTGTGAATGGTGTAACCCATGTTCACACAGGATACACACTGCTGCTGTTGGCAGCCATGCTGGTGGCTACCAGTGGTGCATGCAGTGGTCATACAGACATACTGCATACAGTGTTCATGCAGGGATGTCCATCCATGTGGATGATGTGTTGCTACGTGAAGGTAGGTGTGTGTTGTGAATGTTACACATCCAGATGGCACCATCTGGTGCAGTCATGATCGTCGACAGCATCACACACATCCACAGCAGTCAGAACCCTGTCCTGAGAATGTGTGTCAGTCACCCTCGTACTGTGTGACATATGTGCACATGGCAGAACACCTCCCACTGTCATCTAGGATGGCTATGTGATGGCTGGAATGTGCCGTGATAATGTACAATGCTGGTAGCCCAATGAAGTACCTGGAATCAGACACAGTACGCCATGGCTGCCATGTAAACCATGCACAACAATGACTGTCTGACGGACACAAACAATGCGTTGACATGTTGAATATGTGCACATGAGAACCCCAATGAGGTATGTTGCACATATCGATGTACAACTGTCATCTATGGCCATAGCATGGGTGCAGACGCACATACCCCACAGGCAGTACCACGTGATGCAGGTAAGGGGGCATTGCAGGTGCACATGTGACAGTTGCTGTACCGCCACATGTCCTGCATAGCCGTCATGTAGGGGTAGTAGTGGCATGTGACTGATGGACATGCCTGTACATTTGACCATGTCCCACAGGAGATGTGTTATGTGTGTACAACATGTGATGTGCCAACATGAAGCTGTGCAGTGTATGGCCGCCAGTGTACCTGTATGACTTGTTCTGCGATGGGTGCAAAGGCACATAGTACTGCATTGCATGCCCACAAGCCCCACACAGGTGCATAGCCTGAACATACAATACAAAGAGGGTGTGGGATGATAGCAACCCACAAGAGGAGATGGGTACGGGTGGCAACCCAGTACCACATCCGTGGGTATGGTGTGCATGTGTATGACACAGTACCACCTGAGAAGCTAGCAGTACAGCAGTACAGGGTTGCATGCATATATGTTCAACAATAGCCCTGTGTGTTCCACCACTGGCCCGTGGATAGACAGACACCAACACAATGTGCAGATATGATATGTGCACAGCACATAACCGATGCCTACTGTAGAACAGGGAGACTGTGTAGACATGTGCACAGTAGGTCTGCGCCAGCCACACTCAAACACGTTATGTGCCGAACCACACCAATAGTCCAGGCCATGCCAAAGCTGGACGTGCATGCATCTGTGTATGTACGCCTGTGAATGTCTCCGGCGTAGCAGTATAGCTGTGTCACTGTTCTTCACAACATAATGAATGGGTTGTATGTGTGGCGGGTGCGTCATTTTTGGG
>NC_056733.1:1188405275-1188540439 GCF_019279795.1 Protopterus annectens | reverse complement strand
TTAAAAAACTTTTTGGACCGGGAAATGACAGGCACAGATCATGGAAAGAGGTGTGCCACTAGATAAGTCATGGAAAGTCAAGAAATGGAAGATGTACACTGTTACTTACACCAAAGTTTCTTGCTGGGCATGCATGCGCACGTGTGCGCACCATGAAGTGCGAGTAGGGCAGTGTGTGCGCGTGTAAGGCAGACTGAGCATGTGGGAGCGTGTTGGGGATGTTTAACACTGTTTGCGCGGGTGTGCACGCGTGTAGGGCAGGCTGAGTATGTTGCAGGCTGTTGGCAGACGTGTAACAGTGTTTGCGCGGGTGTACGCACGTTTTAACCCGAATAAGTAGATTCTGAACCATGTAAGCACGTGTGTGCGCATGTAAGCCACTGTGAGCGTGCTTCTGATAGTATGCACGTTGCTCACCCCTGAGGAAACAGAGAGGAAAAAGGAAGCAACAGAATTAATAGGAAGCTAGCAGGGATAACTGCTGAAGCTAGCAGGTGAAAACAATTAGAAGCAGGCAATTACACAGGCAGAATAGTAGCCCAGCCCAGCACTTAAAACTCTGCAAACAGTAGTGCAGGATGTTTCCCTTAAGAGACACTGCAAGACAGGAGTAAGCTAATAGAAGTGAAAACTGAAAAAGCTGAACTCAGAGCAGAAATGTTAGGGGCTGCCATAGCTGTCATAATGAGACATAGGTGACTTGCTGAGGGTGGTGACAATGCAGATGGTGCCAGACAACCCACAGTGAGGAGATGGAGAAGAGTGCACAGGCCCAGGGTCACCTACCACGGATTACATGAGCTGGAGATAGTAGAGCGCTATAGAGTGGACAGAGAGCTCCTGCAGCAAATTGTTGAGCTGTGCAGGCCACGCCTCACACACAGAACCAACAGAGGGGAACCCATCCCAGTGGAAACCAAGGTATGTGTTGGCCTAAGAACACTAGCAACAGGTACCTTCCAGAGACCAACTGGCGATATGATGGGGATATCACAGGCATCAGCCTCCAGGGTACTGCACCAGTTTCTGGATGCCATGTCAGCACATGTCGGTGATCATGTATATTTCTCCAATGCCCGTGAGGTATTGGCCAGCAATATGCGTCTCTTCCAGCAAATAGCGGAATACCCTGAGGTAGTGGGTGCAATAGACTGCACGCACATATGCATCAAAGCACCAGCCGGTGAGCAAGGTAGGGCCTACATTAACTGCAAGGGCTTCCCCTCCATCAACTGCCAGGTCGTGTGTGATGCCCAGGGCATAATAATGAATGTGTGTGCTGGCTGCCAAGGGAGTTACCACGATTCCCACATCTGGCATTTGACGCAGCTGTACCAGACATTTGCCAATGGGGACATCCCACACGGACACCTAGTGGGGGATGCAGGTTATGCACTGGAGCCGTGGCTGATGACACCCATCAGAAATGCACACACACCTGAACAGGAACGCCACAATGAGGCACACGCACAAACACGTAATGTAATAGAGAGTGTTTGGGCTGCTCAAGTCACGGTTCCGGTGTCTGGACACACCTGGTGGAGCCTTGCAGTACACACCAACTACATGTACCCAAATTGTCATGGTATGTGCTATGCTACATAATATGATCTTGTGAAAACAGCTGCAGCAGGACCAGCATAGGGCCGGGCCAAACTGCCCCCCACCATTGCCAAGGCCATCACAGGCAGAGCGTGACTCAGAGGAGGAACAACCTGAGCCTGCCCCAGTAGGCAGAAGGAGGCGTGCCCAGTATGCCCTGGCCTTGGCAAAGAGGCAACGCATAGCACATACACTGGCTCAGTAGGAACCCTGGGAATGATACCCCTCTGACTCACTCAAATAATAACATGGATGCCTAAAATTACATGATCTGCTCACAAACATGTACAGGGAAGTGTAATAAGCGCATCCAACAGAGGCAGCCCTGCAGCACCACCTGAGGCATGAATGCTATGTGTTAAGTAATGTAACACCATGTACTATATGCACACCTGAGCACCCTGACTAACATCCACCCTCACCAAGCATGAAGCCACAAAATGACGATGGGATGATCAAGTGCAATAACTGGCTGAAGTAATGCAGTTAGTCAAAGGGGAGCCAATGTGTTTCAGGCTGGGAAGACATGCGGAGCTTGACATGATGCACCACCTGCTAGGGGTGGCGTGCACCTATCATGCCATGCCCCATGGATACTGGCAAAGGCTGTCAGTACCCACAGCATGCCCTGAATAGGTAAGCCTCAAAACACAAACCCACCTTCATAGGTTCTACAAGGGATAGGAACCTAGATGTAATGCTACCCAATGACAGATGTATAAACAGCAAGATGTGTGCAGTGTAAACACACACAGTATGGAGAATGTAGATACCAGTCCTGTAATAGAGAACTGGGTCAAGGCTCACATCAGCACCCTAACACTACCAGGTCACACCTCATACTGTGCTGTACAGCCGCAAAACATGGAACAAGCTACAAAAGGAGGGTGACTAGCAAGAAATGGCAAGAATAACCACACCCCCATGTTGGTACCACAACAAGAAGCAGCATGGATTAGCCATGGTCAAATACCAATGGCTAAAACCGCCTCCCAGTATATAGCCTGCTGCAGACTACTGTCCTAATACCAGGAACTGCACCTGGCCTATGTCGGAATACATGAATATATCAAGCCCCCCAAACCACATTATATTGCTTGACTGAAAATACCCAGACATACACTGGAAGCATTATACTAGCACCAACACAGTAGGAGAAAATTACCCAGATTCCATAAACCAAAATGCCCAGGAACAATGTACCACTCCCACAAGAGGGGTAAGCATACTGGATGTGATAATCAGCAACATGTGTACTGGATGGCAAGATGAGAAGTATACCCCTCACTGGTAAGACCAGAAAATAGAGTAATCACACTGGATATACACATCCTGACCCCAGTCCCTGGCCAGAATACCACAGTGAAAAACATGTGTAAAGCATAGGTTGCAGCCCTCAAAACCGATGTTGAATCCACAAAAGTCCCTGCACAAGTGCAGAATATGGGACACACCACAGAACATGTTATACAGGGTATGACACTGGCTGTGTGCAGCATCCAACCCTCACCAAGAATGATGCCACAGTACAAACACAGAATGCTCATGTTTGGCATCTGGCATGCTGGCCTCCAGCCATTAACAAACCATACAAGAGAATGAGGAAGGTACCACATGATAGAGCAAACATAAAAAGGAAGTAATCACTGACCATTAGTATGGCAATAACATATGTCCACACATACAATCCACAAAGTCCAGCCACAACAAGTAGAATCTGTGAATCCAGAGGCAATGTGACACCAGTCCCAAGTACACAGACAACCACAACACCCCCCAATAAATACAAATATATGTGATAGATGCATCCATGTATCCAAACCAGAGGTTGAGCTCCACCAACTCAGTACTGTCAAAACTAGTCAGGAGGAGAAGGTAACCACATACACCACAAACCCAGTCCCACATAGACGTACCACAACTGTAAACCAAACACATAAACACAGACAAATATTCCCGGAGGCCTTAATTACAAACACACCACACCAACAGAAGCCTCCAAAGCAGATCACAAGCAACCACAACCTTCAAACATAGCACATGCAACGAATAGTATGCAAAGCTGGTGTGCCAAACAGTCACAGGCCAGAAGGAGAAACAACATGCCTGATACAGTCGTAATAGGTGTCTGTATAGGCAGACACACTGCTGTCCCACTCACCAGACTGAACAAGGGAAA
Organism: Protopterus annectens; assembly: GCF_019279795.1. NCBI lineage: Eukaryota > Metazoa > Chordata > Ceratodontiformes > Protopteridae > Protopterus > Protopterus annectens. The sequence goes on along the minus strand of NC_056733.1, from coordinate 1,188,536,658 downwards.
GAGTAGAGTAAGCTGCCTGTAGGCTGCCACAAAATGCCACATAACACAAGTACGCAGCTCACCCCAAAGCAAGCAGAAATATGATGCACTCAATGTCCATGCTGGTGTGAATTACCTGAGATGTACCTCCCTGGTCAACATCAAAAGAGACATGGATGGTCCCTCTGAGTATGTACCCCAGGGCGGTATGACACTGGCTGTGTGCAGCATCCAACCCTCACCAAGAATGATGCCACAGTACAAACACAGAATGCTCATGTTTAACAGCTGGCACAGTTACAGCTGTCAGTCCAATAGGGTCTAATGTCTGTCTGCTTGAGATGTCAAGCATGACAAGCCATGCTGCTGTTCCAGGGATGGTTTTCAGCTGTTACCTGTGTGCGTCTGGATACTGGATAAGGCATTTGCCGCCTCCATAGAGCCGTATGTAGGCAAGGCCAAAAAGACTACCAACCACCCTAGAAAACATAAGTGGTAGGAAACATAAGGGTAATGCTGACCAATGCCAGATGTGTAAACTGCAATATGCATGCCCCTGAGGCACTTCCCATTATGGAGTACATTGATGTCTGTGCAGTGACAGAAGCCTGCTGCAAGCCTAGTGATAGCACACCAGCACTACTAGGTTATACCACATATCATGTGTTATGGCCCCAACACCTGCACCAAAACATCAAAGGAGGGGGAGTATCCATATGCAGCACAGACACCCATATTGCCAGGTAAATGACACTGCACAAAGCAGCGAACACCACCCATGTGCACATCACTGTAGTCAAAACTGCTGTACAGTCTGTAGCATGTGACAGACCACACTCTCACACACAAGAACTCCACCCAGACATCCGAAGACACTGGACAGTATGAATGTCCCACCAAATACCAGACAAGGTACACACAAATTACCACATAGGTGTCAAACCATTATGTATGCAATGAGTAATCAGGGACCTAGGGACACAGGTCAACATTAATCTGTCATGTGACACCCACAATGCCAATGTGGCTATGAAGATTGTCGATACTGGACACCGTATCATGAAAGGATTCACATCAACATCAACAGAGGTCACTGTGCCGCTGTACTGTTCCCTTATCAGACCCATAATCTAGTACAATGACTCATATGGGATGTACCGTACGTGACACCTGCAGCGGTTCGGAAGACCTCATAGTTACCCCACCAACAGGATAAAGGGTGTGAAATATATGTCATATGCTGCCTGGCTGTAGACACCCCAGCTGACTGCAGTCACACACTGCCTACACAGAGGCATTGTATGTCAGTTGTACAAGGCCATGTTCAAAACAGGAGTAATGGACATGCTACACCACAGGAAATCAAAGCCATTGGAGCTGTGAGAGTCACAGATGTCAGCCTCAACACATAATGAAATAAGATGTGCTGGAGGGACAGATACATAACCCAGAGGCTCCCCATACCCAGAAACAGGATCCCAATCCATGGTAGGCAGAGCCCCTCACTGACACCCCTCAACAGGAATATTGCCAAGTGGATGGATGACCGTACATGTATACTGGGGGTCCTCACTCTGTCACGACCAGACAGAGGCACAGTGAAGAACTTCATAAATGGCCATAATTGATCATAGCAAGGGGTGGCGAAAGACAAACACACTCTGGCTAGGCTTACTAATGGCCTAGGGTGTATAGCCTAGTATGAACCCATGAACCTATGAAGATACAAAACGTACAGGACACTAAGGATAATCACAAGGCTTTCCCAACTGATGGTAGAAACCATGTTGGGCATCCAGAGATATGCTCCGAATCACACAGATATTACAAACAACATACCAAACACACACACATATTGCTAACATACAACCTGTCAGGTGTATTGCAACCCCCCCCCCCCGAGTGCAAAATACCTATCCCAGCAGACTGATGGTCCCCTGACATTGCAGATGCTTAGGTAACAGCCATCATCTGCAAAGCAGAACACACAGCAGCAAAGGTATGTGATGGTGTCCTGTGCTGAGGCCAACATGGACTCCAAGAATAATGGAATGCCAAATCACACTACTGCCCAATGTCAGCCTTACCACAGGATATGTACCCAAAGAGCAGTGTACAACAACAGTGGTCCATCATAACAAAGGTGTTGTCTGAATGGATACTCCAAACTACCACCCCAGGATCCTGACAAGCTTGTTCTGCACAGCTATGGAAAGGATCAGTATGTACCGCAGACAGAAGGCTATTGTGGACCTACTGATACTGGACCCTACACAGTGTGGCTGTTGTAACTGCAGAACCTGCCCCTAAACATGTCTGACCCATTTGAAGCAGTCATTAAGGTCATTGATGAGGGCAATGTGGTCCACACAGCGTAGCTGGACCGTGCACATGCTTCTAGACAATACCGTATGAGTTCAGTATGGATATGTTCAGCAGCTTAAATATATACCCCTATGTCAGTAGAGGGATTGCAAACCAGACCAAGGACAGAACTGACATGGTCAGACATGCCGCATCCATGTCAGACTACAAAGCGGATATGAGTGGCATCCCACAAGGCCTGGTCTTGGCCCCCCTCCCCCGTTCTGTATATATGTCCCATAGGTATAGGCCAACATGGAAGGACTGTGACTGAACATGTATGCAGAGGAGTACAAACAGCCCACCATATCCGACCCCCAGCTGACACAAGTAACCCACAAAAGGGCCACCTACAAACAGACAACTGTAGCCATAGCCATGTCAGCAAGCTAATTGCAGAACTGTGTATAGACAACCACCGTGGATATACAGTAAGTGCCCACAAATTACCACACAGGTGTTAACCCATGAGGTACCTAACATGTAATGTGAGACCTGGGTACAAAAGGTGATAAATATCCTGCACTGGACAAACATGTGGCTGTAGTGTTCGCAGAAACATGTACCATATACCCACCCAAACATGAAGGTTGGCAGATGTAGATAAGGTGAACTCACTGTGGCTCTGCAGCCATCCTCCATCAGCGTCACAACTGACTACAATAGCCCCTGTGAGATATACCGCAGCAGACACCTCCATCAACTGTAAAGTCCACAACAGTACCCCACCAGGGGTAGCAAAGAGCATGAACAGATGCCATGTGTTGCCTGAGTAAACAAACTGCAGCCCCACACACCGCCATCCTTCCCAGCTACAGGAAAGCTGTGCCTGATGTATGAAGCCATGTCCAACCTGGAATGAATGAACATGTTGCACCTTGTACAATCTGAATGGCAGTGAGCTATGCACATGAGAGACCTGAGCCCCAGCACTGACATACATAGGACAAGCTGTACAGAATGATCCATAACACAGAAGGCCCCCCCACTCTTCAGTAAACTCCTGGTACAGGTCAGCCAGAGAGCCACATATCGACACCCCTCAAGAGGAATCCTGATGAGTGTATGGGAGATGGTAGGCTAACCCTGGGTATCACTGTTATGTCAGAGGTAGATGGAGGCACAGTATACTAACCATGACATATGTCATGGCAAACTCCAGTTACAAAGTGTGTCGAAGGACAAACACACCCTGTGACTAGCATCAGAAATGGCCTAGGGAATATCGCTAGTGTTTGCCAATGTCCACCCATGTTGTGGAATACACTAGCAATGTTGGATGAGCCTGGTGTAGGTAGTCCATATCTGAACATATTGCAACATGGTCATATGTGCACAACTGGCCCCTACACAGTCTGTTGTGCTCACTATGAAGATGTCAAGCAGTCATAGGACTAAAGCCCAGGATACTGTCCACCACAGTGAAAGTACTGAACCAGTACACTATACGGTACTACAGTGTTAGGTCATTATGAAAGTATGTTGAGAACTGTCTGCAAAGTATCCCATGCAATCCCTGCAGGCACAGTATAATCCCTGTTGTGGCAGACACGAAGCAGTTGGCCAGTTAGTACACAACATGACACCCAACACACAACCATAAACGTGAGATTTTGTTGTAGTTCACACACACCCAAATATGTGGTGGACTTCAGTGTGCAACATATGGAAAGCTCACACTGGGCATGCTTGCACACTTTGATAAATGAGGCATATGTCAGACAACATGCCATGGAAAGGCTGAACTGGGCATGCTCACACATTTAGGCCATATCTCCGTTTAGCAGTTGGCCACACATATCTGGTATTTGTACGTGTCAGTCCAGGAACCAACCACAACACAGCAATCAGCCCAGTGCACACAGTAAATGACTACAGAGACATAAGTGATATAGAGGATCGCCGTCATATGCAAACATCTTCCACAGATACACAAGTTGGTCATAGGAACAGGGAATGCTATGGCAATAAAGACCTGCAAACAGTAGCACAGCACAACAAATATTGTGCATCCAACAATTGAACATATGGGTGTAGAGGTCAATACTAGGCTTGTTGCCCTAGGGAATGACAGCTCAGCCAGAGTGTGCTTGGCATCTGCATCCCCAGGATAGTAGGCTACTGTGCCACTGTAAAGTAGGTCACAGAAGGCAACATGTGAGGCTAGTGAGCTGTGCCTCTGTCAAGCAGGGGCACCGTGAAGGTCCCAGGGATTGAATGTGCTAAGCCACAGCCATGTTGTCGGTGTGTGCTGTGAGAGGGTTGCTGAGGATCTCTGACAGTAGGTGTCCATCAATAACAGACTGAGGGGAGCCCTATCTGCATTCTCTGGACGATTCCACTGTCAACACTGTGTTGTAATGAGTATGTGTGAATGAAGTGCCGTGCCAGAACTGTTCACAGATGTCCTCCCTCTGTGGGCTACAGCTCTGCAATGTATTAGGTCACTCTGTCTGTTGTACGGCACATATATGGCTGGTGTACAGCTGACAGATGTCTTGTTGTGGAGCAGCCGTGGGTATATGTGGGATAGCATGACCAATTCAAACCGTACACATGCTCATAGAATGCAATTGTCAAGGATTATGCTGAGTGGCCAGTATAGTCCTCCAGCATGGGTCCTCTGAAGTCGTCCACCACAGTCTACACAAGTGTAGAGTCTGCTTGTGCTAAATACAGTTTGTGTGCAGTGACAACCTTGCCTGGGGGTGGAGATGGGATATGGATGTCCAGGAAAGGTGGGTATGGTCAGATATCAATAATGGTGGTCTACATCTGGTGTGGAACAGTGAGTACCCACGTTGCAGATGGACAGGTGCAATATGTATTCCCCCATGTGGCTGTGGTGTGTGGTTCTGCCATAGCACATGGACCCACAAATTGTAGTGGCTGTAGGGTAAAGTGGTAGAGGCCTGAGTAGTTCTCACACACAATATGCCTGTACCTGATGTTAACAACTGGAATGGTGTATGTGAACACCTGCATATCCTGGCACTGTTCCCAGGGAAGCTAAGTGTGTGTCCTGGATGTGGGTGTGGTGTTCTGGACTGGTTGTGTTGTGTGTTACAGATCCTGTGTTCCCAAAGCATGGTATAGAACATAACCTGCCAGTGCGATGTGCATATCTGAGCCTGACATAGGTGGCTGCAAATGCATATATATGCTATCCCCCACTTGACAGGTAGTACTACATGTACATACTTCTTTAGAAATAAAGATGTCAGCACCCTATAAATACTACAGGTGCAAAACAAATGCCCAGTAATTCTGATAGTGCGCTCTGCTAATGCGTCTCTCTCAAGTGTCATAATGTAGTTAGGTAGGGGTCCGAATCCTGCAAATGCTGTGTGTGGGGTGGGGTGGAGGGTTGTGTGTGTGAAAGGCTGTGAGAGGGAAATGTCCCTTTTGGCAACTGGGAAAACACACTACAGGATCCACATTCCCCTTTCTAAACACTGATGATGTCAGCACCCTATAAGTAAAGCAGGAGAAGAGAAGCCTCCCAATAATGCGAATAGCGCGCTCCGCTAATGCATCCATCTCGAGTGTCATAATATAGCTAGATAGGGGTTTGAATCCTGTACATGCTCAGTGTGTGTAGAGGGGATTAGTGTGTGTTCAAGACTGTTTTAAAGAAGCATCCCTTTTGCCAACTAGGAGAATACACTACAGGATGCACATTCACCTTTCTAAACACTGATGATGTCAGCACCCTATAAGTAAAGCAGGAGAAGGGAAACCAACCAGTAACGTGAATAGCGTGCTCCGCTAATGTGTCCGTCTTGAGTGTCATGACATAGTTAGGTATGGGTTTGAATCCTGTACATGCTCAGTGTGTGTGGAGGGAGTTACTGTGTATTCAAGACTGTTTGAAAGAAGTATCCGTTTTGCCAACTAGGAGAATACACTACAGGATGCACATTCCCTTTCTAAACACTGATGATGTCAGCACCCTATAAGTACAGCAGGAGAAGGAAAGCCTCTCAGTAATGTGAATAGCGCGTTCTGCTAATGCGTCCGTCTCTAGTGTCATAACATAGTTAGGTAGTGGTTTGAATTTTGTAAGTGTGTGTGTTTGGGTGAGGGGGGTTTGTGTGAGGGAAATGTCCCTTTTACCAACTGGGAGAACACACTACAGGATGCACACTCCCCGTTCTAAACACAGATGACGTCAGCACCCTATAAGTACAGCAGGAGAAGAAAAGCCTCCCACTAATGCGAATAGCGCGCTCTGCTAATGCATCTGTCTTGAGTGTCATAATATAGTTAGGTAGGGGTTTGAATCTTGTACATGCTTAGTGTGTGTGGAGGAGGTTAGTGTGTGTTCAAGACTGTTTGAAAGAAGTATCCCTTTTGCCAACTAGGATAATACACTACAGGATGCACATTCCCCTTTCTAAACACAGATGATGTCAGCACCCTATAAGTACAGCAGGAGAAGGGAAGCCTCCCAGTAATGCAAATAGCGCGCTCTGCTAATGCATCCATCTCGAGTGTCATAACATAGTTAGGTAGTGGTTTAAATCCCTGCAAATTGCAAGTGTGTGTGTTTGGATGAGGTGTGAGGGAAATGTCCCTTTTGGCAACTGGGAGAACACATTACAGGATGCACACTCCCCTTTCTAAACACAGATTATGTCAGCACCCTATAAGTAAAGCAGGAGAAGGGAAGCCTCCCAGTAATGCCAATAGCACGCTCTGTTAATGCGTCCGTCTCGAGTGTCATAACATAGTTAGATAGTGGTTTGAATCCTGCAAGTGTGTGTGTTTGAATGAGGGGGGTTAGTGTGTGTGCAATTTTGTGTGAGGGAAATGTCCCTTTTGGCAACTGGGAAAACACACTACAGGATCCACATTCCCCTTTCTAAACACTGATGATGTCAGCACCCTATAAGTAAAGCAGGAGAAGAGAAACCTCCCAATAATGCGAATAGCGCGCTCCGCTAATGCATCCGTCTCGAGTGTCATAATATAGCTTGATAGGGGTTTGAATCCTGTACATGCTCAGTGTGTGTGGAGGGGGTTAGTGTGTGTTCAAGACTGTTTTAAAGAAGCATCCCTTTTGCCAACTAGGAGAATACACTACAGGATGCACATTCACCTTTCTAAACACTGATGATGTCAGCACCCTATAAGTAAAGCAGGAGAAGGGAAACCAACCAGTAACGTGAATAGCGTGCTCTGCTAATGTGTCCGTCTTGAGTGTCATGACATAGTTAGGTATGGGTTTGAATCCTGTACATGCTCAGTGTGTGTGGAGAGAGGTACTGTGTATTCAAGACTGTTTGAAAAAAGTATCCGTTTTGCCAACTAGGAGAATACACTACAGGATGCACATTCCCTTTCTAAACACTGATGATGTCAGCACCCTATAAGTACAGCAGGAGAAGGAAAGCCTCTCAGTAATGTGAATAGCGCGTTCTGCTAATGCGTCCGTCTCGAGTGTCATAACATAGTTAGGTAGTGGTTTGAATTTTGTAAGTGTGTGTGTTTGGGTGAGGGGGGTTTGTGTGAGGGAAATGTCCCTTTTGCCAACTGGGAGAACACACTACAGGATGCACACTCCCCGTTCTAAACACAGATGACGTCAGCACCCTATAAGTAAAGCAGGAGAAAAAAAGCCTCCCAGTAATGCGAATAGCGCGCTCTGCTAATGCATCTGTCTTGAGTGTCATAACATAGTTAGGTAGGGGTTTGAATCTTGTACATGCTCAGTGTGTGTGGAGGAGGTTAGTGTGTGTTCAAGACTGTTTGAAAGAAGTATCCCTTTTGCCAACTAGGATAATACACTACAGGATGCACATTCCCCTTTCTAAACACAGATGATGTCAGCACCCTATAAGTACAGCAGGAGAAGGGAAGCCTCCCAGTAATGCAAATAGCGCGCTCTGCTAATGCATCCATCTCGAGTGTCATAGCATACTTAGATAGTGGTTTGAATCCTAGTGTGTGTGCAATTTTGTGTGAGGGAAATGTCCCTTTTGGCAACTGGGAGAACACACTACAGGATGCACACTCCCCTTTCTAAACACAGATTATGTCAGCACCCTATAAGTAAAGCAGGAGAAGGGAAGCCTCCCAGTAATGCCAATAGCGCACTCTGTTAATGCGTCCGTCTCGAGTGTCATAACATAGTTAAATAGTGGTTTGAATCCTGCAAGTGTGTGTGTTTGAATGAGGGGGGTTAGTGTGTGTGCAATTTTGTGTGAGGGAGATATCCCTTTTGGCAACTGGGAGAACACACTACAGGATGCACACTCCCCTTTCTAAACACAGATTATGTCAGCACCCTATAAGTAAAGCAGGAGAAGGGAAGCCTCCCAGTAATGCCAATAGCGCACTCTGTTAATGCGTCCGTCTCGAGTGTCATAACATAGTTAAATAGTGGTTTGAATCCTGCAAGTGTGTGTGTTTGAATGAGGGGGGTTAGTGTGTGTGCAATTTTGTGTGAGGGAAATGTCCCTTTTGGCAACTGGGAGAACACACTACAGGATGCACACTCCCCTTTCTAAACACAGATTATGTCAGCACCCTATAAGTAAAGCAGGAGAAGGGAAGCCTCCCAGTAATGCCAATAAGCACTCTGTTAATGTCCGTCTGAGTGTCATAACATAGTTAAATAGTGGTTTGAATCCTGCAAGTGTGTGTGTTTGAATGAGGGGGGTTAGTGTGTGTGCAATTTTGTGTGAAATGTCCCTTTGGCAACTGGGAGAACACACTACAGGATGCACACTCCCCTTTCTAAACACAGATTATGTCAGCACCCTATAAGTAAAGCAGGAGAAGGAAGCCTCCCAGTAATGCCAATAGCGCACTCTGTTAATGCGTCCGTCTCGAGTGTCATAACATAGTTAAATAGTGGTTTGAATCCTGCAAGTGTGTGTGTTTGAATGAGGGGGGTTAGTGTGTGTGCAATTTTGTGTGAGGGAAATGTCCCTTTTGGCAACTGGGAGAACACACTACAGGATGCACACTCCCCTTTCTAAACACAGATTATGTCAGCACCCTATAAGTAAAGCAGGAGAAGGGAAGCCTCCCAGTAATGCCAATAGCGCACTCTGTTAATCGTCCGTCTCGAGTGTCATAACATAGTTAAATAGTGGTTTGAATCCTGCAAGTGTGTGTGTTTGAATGAGGGGGGTTAGTGTGTGTGCAATTTTGTGTGAGGGAGATATCCCTTTTGGCAACTGGGAGAACACACTACAGGATGCACACTCCCCTTTCTAAACACAGATTATGTCAGCACCCTATAAGTAAAGCAGGAGAAGGGAAGCCTCCCAGTAATGCCAATAGCGCACTCTGTTAATGCGTCCGTCTCGAGTGTCATAACATAGTTAAATAGTGGTTTGAATCCTGCAAGTGTGTGTGTTTGAATGAGGGGGGTTAGTGTGTGTGCAATTTTGTGTGAGGGAAATGTCCCTTTTGGCAACTGGGAGAACACACTACAGGATGCACACTCCCCTTTCTAAACACAGATTATGTCAGCACCCTATAAGTAAAGCAGGAGAAGGGAAGCCTCCCAGTAATGCCAATAGCGCACTCTGTTAATGCGTCCGTCTCGAGTGTCATAACATAGTTAAATAGTGGTTTGAATCCTGCAAGTGTGTGTGTTTGAATGAGGGGGGTTAGTGTGTGTGCAATTTTGTGTGAGGGAGATATCCCTTTTGGCAACTGGGAGAACACACTACAGGATGCACACTCCTCTTTCTAAACACAGATGATGTCAGCACCCTATAAGTACAGCAGCAGAAGAGAAGCCTCCCAGTAATGCGAATAGCGCATTCTGCTAATGCGTCTCTCCAGAGTGTCATAATGTAGTTAAGTAGGAATTTGAAACCTGTAAATGGCATGTGTGTGTGTTTGGATGTGGGGAGTTTGTGTGTGTGCATTTCCGTATGAAAAACATGTTAGTTTTGGCAATCAGGAGATCACACTACCTGATGCACATTACCCTTTCAAAATACTGATGTTGTCAGCACCCTATAAGTACAGCCAGAGAAGAGGAACTATCTAGTAATCCTAATAGTGTGCTTTGCTAATGCGTTTCTCTCACGTGTCATGACTTAGTTAGGTAGGGGAATGAAGCCTGCAAATGGCAAGTGTGTGTTGGGTTAGTAGAGTTTGTGTAAATGCAAGTATGAGAGAACAGATCCTTTTGGCAAATACTACAATACACCAGATGCTGCATATTCCCCCAATAAACACAGGGGATGTCACCACACTATCAGCACAGCCAAACAGGGCAAGTTGGCTAGTAATGCCAATAGTGCGCTCTGCTACTGTGTCTATTACCATTGTCAGAGTACAGATAGGTATGTTTTGGTAACCCACAACTGCCACGTGTGGTTGTGTCACACAGTATGACCTTGTGTGGGTCTTTGTACATAACAATGCATGCCATTGCCTAAACCAGCAATGGCATTGCACACATGATGTATGTGTGTGACACATACACATAAATAACTGTGACCTGCAGTAGTTACCATGTCTGACACATGCCTCGAGTGGATAAATGGTATTTGCAATGTATACCAATATGACTGTGTCTTACTGTGCAGGGTCCGCACATGGTATGTCTCTATACAGTGTGGGTGTATATGGTAAAATACCTACAGCAGGGGATACACATCTGGTCTGGGCCATATAGTGTACATGTAGTCGATGTACAGGTGCTGCATGTTCCCACCTGTTGTGGTAGTGGTAACATGTCATTCCACTGCAATTCAGTGACCACATGCTGTGAACCCTTCAACTAGTGTGTTGTAGCTACAGTAATGCTCACGCACAATGTTTGGCTGGATGCAGTCCAGCCATATAAACACAGTTCTTGAGACTGTCATATTGCCAGTGTTGTTATGGAGGATAGGTGGTCTTCCTGTGTATGGGAGGGTTGTGTGTGCCAGGCTATGAACCAGATGGCAGTCCGACACACTGTTAGCTGCACATGATTAGGCCCTGATGCTTTGTGCTGTGCCAACAACCTGGAGGTGTGTGTATCTGTGGTACCTTGGGATACCACCCCCCCTGTCCATGTGTGTTACATGTGTAGGGGACGACAGGCATGGTATGGGGCATAACCTGTCAGTGATGGGTAACACCTGTGAGCCATGAATCAGGAATCTGGTACTGCACAGACATTGCAGTTCACCGTGCTGAGGACAGTGTCTGGTGCATGCATCTTCCAGTGTACACTGCTGTTGTTGTGTAGCAGCACTGTTAGTGTCCTAACCTGTGTGATACCCACGGAGGTGGCTATGTAAACCATGTCCTGCAGCATAAGGCAGTATGTGTGTACCAAGGAGCTTTGCCATTATATATCGGGCCATGGGTGTCACGTGCAAGATGACCCTTGCACATCATTGTGGCTTCCCTAGCATGTAAGCACACGTTGACAGCCAGCGGATACCCTATGAATGACAGTGGAGACTGAGCATAATGTAGACATACAACACCCTTCCCACATATTGTGGTAGCATACCTGGTGAGGGTATGTTGGCAACCAAGATCAGGCTCATACTGGCCTGTGCCACATGCTGAGAGATCCATTCTATGCTCCCTATCATGTAGTCCAGGGAGGTATGTCTCAGGTCAGCCATACTGGCATGGTCAATGAGTGAGTCATATGTGTCCATGCCTCTGACTGACCTGTATGCATGTGTTCTGTGGTGGACCATAGTGCCCCTGAGGCATATCACTGTGACCTTCACCAGATTCAGCCTGTTTAGTGGGACCCCAGTGCAGCACCCAAGACAGGTACCTGACACGTCTGTAGCAGGTGTGTTGTGTAGCCCTACAGTCTGTGAGTGTGTGGCACAGGGGATGTGTGTGCCATGTGTGGCATGTGCTCTGTTCCGATGGAACATATGCCTGTGTGCCAGCTGCAGAGGTGTGTGATGCTCAGGCAGGATGCTATTATGAGTCCCCACGTATGCCCCAGTGTGTTCAGCATGCTGTCAGTGCGTGTCAATGTCTGACTTGTATTGTAGTCACTGTAATATATTTTATTTATTTATTTATTTATCCTACATTTGTTGACCGGGATAGTCCAACTGGATGCATGTCCATTTCCAGGCGAGGCCCGGGGAGAAAAGCTACAAGGGTAAGCAGATACAGCATTACATAATACCAGCATTACATATTACAAACAGATTATGTACAGAGATTACATAAGTAAGCAAGTTAAACATGTTCCACAGGTTAATGTTAGTCCTGAGCACAAGTCAGGATTAAATTAAATTACAAAGTAAACTGTTTCACAGATTTTACACATTCGAGTTAGCCAGGCTTGATACATTGACATAGCCAGTTAAGTGACAAATGTTGTTTGAGTCTAGTGATAAATTGACCTAAGGTGGAAAGTAGGGTAATATCAGCTGGAAGTGAGTTCCAGGATCTACTTACAGAGTTTGCAAAGAGAGAATCACCGGCTGTGTTATTAAATTTGCTAGTCTGAATTAGTAGTTTGTTAGAGGATCGAATCGGTCTAGGATTGATATAGGGGGTGATAATATTTGAAGTGCAGGAGTATTGTCCGGATTATAAAGGATTTTATAGGCCATAATCCGTTGGTTATACTGTATTAGGCTGGGTATTGCAAGCCAACCAAGCTGATTTAGATTGATGCAATGATGTGTTCTAAAAGGCAGCCCAGTGGCAAACCTGGCAATGTGGTTGTAGCAAATTGAGTGTTTGTTAAGGACAGTCTTGTTCATATTCAAGAGTAGAGGGGATGCATACAGAAGGGTTGAAAGAAGGTGTGAGCGAGCTATGGCACCTTTAGCTGGAGGGGCTAGGAAGGCTTTTATTCTGTAAAGTGACCCTAGTTTTTTATTGATGGCTCTGATAATTTGGTTAACATGTAGGTCACATTTGAGATTATTGTCTATGATGACACCTAATAGTTTAGTAGATGGGTCAGGGGAGATTATTGTGCCATCAGTTGATGTTATGGTAAAGGTGAAAGAGGTAGACCTATGTGTTGGTGAAATAACAGCAGTTTAGTTTATTTGGGATTTAGGATCAGACGATGTTCAGAAAGCCAGTATTCTATTGTATTAAAGGTGGTCTGGGTAGCTGACCATAACTCTACTGGAGATGTGGCTGAGCAGATCAGAGTAGAGTCTTCAGCATATTGGATACAGCTGACTTTTGGGATGACAGTATAAAGGTCGTTAATGAAGATGGAGAACAGCAAGGGCCCTAGTATAGAGCCTTGTGGTACTCTGAGGGTGTTAGGTAGAAGGTTAGAGAGTTTGTTCTGCCAGAAGCCAGCCTGCTCTCGACCATGCAGGTAGGATTGAAACCATTGGAAGGCTCCAGTATGTAGACAGAATGTTTGCAGGGTGCGGATTACACGTTGGTGATCAACCATATCGTATGCCTTGGAGAGATCCAAAAAGAGGGCTGAAGATATATAATTAGTGTTGTAAGTATGGTTTATGGTGTTAGTAAAGGCTAGGAGGCCTGAAGTAGTGCTGTGATGAGGACGGAAGCCATGCGGAGTGTCTGCCATAAGGTGATTTTGGATTAGGTGGTGCATGAATTGTCTATGAATAAAGTTTCCATAATCTTTGCAAGTGGAGAGAGTATAGCTATTGGCCTATAATTGGAGAATTCAGTAGAGCTGCCTCCTTTGTGAAGTGGGATTACATATGATATTTTCCAGATGGTGGGAAATTTAGATGCTACCATGGTTCGTTTGATTACCTTTGAGATGGGGTAAGCAATAGCATCATCTGATTTTGATAGGTACTCGGCAGGGAGTTGATCAGCAGAAAGTGTAGTGGGTTTCACGGTTTCAATCAAGGTACGGAGAAGTGAAGTGGTGACTGGTTGGCAGCTGAACGCAAGTAGGTTTCTAGGGGTGCTACTTTCAGGACCAGGGGAGCTAGGAGGTAGATGGTTAGCTAGGGCCTGAAATGTCTCAGTAAAGAATTGGTCAAAACTATCAGAAACATCTTCAGGGGTTTTATCAATAGTAGCAGCAGGGATTGGGGTTGAAGTTTGTCCAGGATGTAGTATATATGACATGCCACCTGACAGGGTATGGCATTACTGGGTTCAGAGAGCCCAGTCCCCAGATTGGCTGTGTGGTGGCATCCCACACATGTGTTGTACATTCCTGGCCAAGGGTGATGGCTGACTGCATACATGTGGCAGCTGTGACATTGACACATGACTCACATAAACCACAACTGGACCATAGAGGTGATTCACAGGTTACCTTTGCACATGATACCCTAGTAGTGTGATTGCCATGGTGAGTACCAACACATAGGGCCAATGGGGAACAACATACTGAAAGTGTGTATGTGTGGGTGTACCACTACTGTTTCATAGCACTGGCATATATGACTGCACACGTGGGTAAATGCCAGGTAAGACATGTGCAATGTGTCACAGGCAACGTACATGCGTACAAGACAGACAGTGATGTTCTGTCATGTCTAAAGTTGACATACGTATCGTACGCTATGCAGATGTCACTAGGAGTCTACAGAAGCACTGTAACTCTGCATTGCAGGTGTAAGCAGTGTTCCAGGGAACCCCAAGCGAACATGCATGCAAACAAAGCTACAGTAAAAAGGGCTGGAAGTAGTGCATTGTACAACAAAGAAGGGGTAACAATAACAGTAAGTAACAATGCAAATATGTAGGCACTATCAACATGTACCCAGGAATACACAGCGCAGATGCCCATGGTAGAACTGATATTATGTCATAGTTATTTGTGATTTGGATTACATTGGTACTGCACACATATCTACATGCGTGAACATCCGCATTGCATAGTCGTTGTGGGCAACTTGACACCATTACTGTACATGTCCACCATTGCATATCACTACTTGCGTTAGCTTTCCCCCTGTGCTACCCATGTATGCGGCTATCTGTTGACAAACTTACCACCGGCATGCAATTATGTGCAGCTGTTACACTTTGGTATGTACTATGGGTGCAGATAACAATTCAGGACATTCATACAGTTACTGCAGCAGGCATGCTGGGATAAACACACAGTCATAGCAGCACACTGTACTGTTACCAACATGATACTACTAATACACTTCTATGTAGTCACCCTGTGCATCAGCAACGTGTTTACCTATTCCCGCAATGATGTTGGAGATTGCAGGAGGTAGCACAGTGTCATCATATGCACAGGGTGTGGATTAGGTATGCCTGAGTCAGCCACTGATACCACCAATTGACATGTGTGTGTATGTGTGTTGGTGAGGGGCAGCAGTACAGGGTGGGGCAGTGTTGGTGCAGTGTGTGCGTGTATGTGGTCGCCCTAGGTGTTAACATTTTGCATGTGTGCATGCACGCACACAGTTCCACCTCATGGCTGCCATATACAGGGGTTTGTGGACAGCCACAGACTGCACCTGGCAGGTCATACAGATCAGTGTCTGTGTGCACGGACACGGTACCTGTGCCTGGCAGGGGTGCTACGGACTGTATCCAGTACTAAGCCAGACTGGGTACTGTCATCAGAAGCGGGAGTGTGTTGACTGGACACAGGTCCCTGTTGGGACTGTCCAGAGCCACGTGCACGTGGTCTCCTGGGGCGTTCCGATGACAGCACAGACCCAGCATTGCTGGGGCTGCTGCTGGCACTATGGGGGCGTGCGCGAGCCTGTTGTCATCCGCGCTGACTGCCAGATGCTGCTGTTGCTGGCATACGGCCACATCGATGCCGCAAACACCCACCATTGCCCTGGCTCATGGACATTTGGTTGTGGAACTGCTGTAATATGTCCCCACAATGTTTGTCTATGACATCTGTGAAATTACGGATAGCATCCGCAATGTCACGCATACTGTCTGTCATGGCTGTGCGACATGCTCTCCGCTCCCTCAGACCCTGTCTGGTGTACCTTTCCATACGCGACTGTGCCTGCATGACAGTCCGAAACATAGCTGAGTTTGACAGACCTCTTTGGGCACGTCGGCCAGAGGCAGTACACCCACGGATGCTCCCACGAGAACCCATGGGCAACTGTCTGTGTGGTACCATCGGAGGACCCTGCCCATGGATGCTGTATGGGGACGCATGTGCCACAGGTACCACATTACCCTGGTCTATGCCCACTGTATCCTGTCCATCACCTAGGGACAATGGTGACAAAGGATGTACTGGCAGGATGACTGTGCGCAATGATGGGGTTGGCAGCTGTGTACTGTCAATTGTCTGACCAATGGCGGACCCTGACACACCTTCCTGTATCATTACACAAATATCATCATTACCAGTATCTGTGGCACAAGATTCAGGTTCCCAGCTGCAGGTCACCAGAGCAGCACCAGAACCTGTGGGAGGAAGACAGGAAACACAGTTTACAGTCTCCAGACATTGTTACCAGTGATGCACTCCTACACACATGCACACATGCACACATGGACACATGCACACATGCACACATGGACACAGGCACACATGCACACATGGGCACAGGCACACATGCAGACATGCATACATGCAGACATGCACACGTGGACACATGCACACGTGGACACATGCACACATGCACACGTGGACACATGCACACATGGACACATGCACACATGCACACGTGGTCACATGCACACATGGACACATGCACACATGCACACATGCACACGTGGTCACGTGCACACATGCACACATGCACACATACACACATGCACACGTGGACACAGGGAGCACTTGCACACATGCACACATGCAGACATGCACACGTGGACACATGCACACGTGGACACATGCACACATGCACACGTGGACACATGCACACATGGACACATGCACACATGCACACGTGGTCACATGCACACATGGACACATGCACACATGCACACATGCACACATGCACACATGCACACATGGTCACGTGCACACATGCACACATGCACACATGCACACATGCACATGTGGACACAGACACACTTGCACACATAAACACATGCACACATGCACATGTGGACACATGCACATGTGGACACAGGCACACCTGCACACATGCACACATGCACACATGCACACATGGGCACAGGCAAACCTGCACACATGCACACATGCACACCCCGCAGTATACACACAGAGCACTACTGAGTTACACTACTGTTACTAGCATTATCAGGACTATTATAGGTTATGTTAAACACACTCACCAGCATGGATGGCCTGCCTTGCTGTAACCCCGGAGGGACCTGCAGAAATGATGAGATTAATGTCAGTGGGCACAACTGTGCCATTGATATTGCATATGATACAGTGTACAGAACAGTCAAGTGTACATATGACATATTACCTGCACGCTCCATGTCGTGCTGCTGTGTGGAACTAGCCTCCATCATAATGCAGGTGTACTGCTGTTGCTGTTCTGGGGCTGGAGCCACAACACTTAGGAGTAGCCCCTCCAGTCTTGTGAGGGGGGGATGTGTGGCCACCCCACCTCCTGTGGCAACCTGTTGATATCTGATGCACGCTGACGGACACTTCGGATTAAATCACTGCAGTGATGTCGTACCTGCTCATATGTCCTGTTATGCGTGCCAATATCATTTACCCTATGGACAAGGTCTTGCCACAGTGCAGCCCTCTCCTGCTGATTCTGACTGGTGTGGGAAAACAGGATGTCATACTCCCGCACCAGGCTCTGGTGGATCTCCTCGTCTTCCTCTACAGAGTAGGCGGGATTACGCTAACGTGCCATCTCCCTGGAAGAGAACACAAACAGGATATCAGCAGACTATGTCAGCAATATATGGCACACATACTATACATGATACTCATGTGTAGTGATATATTACTACTCCCATATGTTGCATGCGTGTGTGTCGTGGTGGATACACAGGTACATGGCCAGATATCAGTACTCAGCCAACACCTGTGCAACAATACCTGCCACATTCCACACAACATAGTAGCATGCCCCATTGGTCAGCACACACTGACAGGTCCATTGCACAACCTCACTCTGGGGGTTCATCCCAAGGTACTGTATGTGGGATGCCGTCCACTACTGTGATGTGGACAGAAGTTACTCGGCCTGGATATACATATCCCACCACCACCACCAGCACAGTAGACTACTTTGATATGTATGTGATTAGACAGTTATTCACTTGCTGGGACTGAGATGGTATCCATGCAGCACACTGGGCCAGTGGAAGCAACAAGCCACACTGCTGACCCCTTTGCAAATGCTTACCACGGACATGCCACAGATTGCATGGAACTTGCACACACATTTCTAACCCAGACCCTATGCACAAAGGTTAGGCATCCTGTCTGGTGGACCCCAGACAGAGGCAGATTGTATAACAATAGCAGGAGGCTACTGCAGGACAGAGCACATTCACATTAAGGGAAGGCATCTGTGGTCAGCACTGGTACTATGCTACGGTCTGTCATAAAAACAGCCACGGCCTACTCTGGGAGGGAAATGGCCACAAACACTATGGATGACCACAAGGCCTTCTTCAGTTATGATACACATATGGCCCACATGCCTCAGATATGCTCTGTGTTAATACACACCTACTTAACATTCACCAAACACACGGATATTGGCAACAGTCTTTCAGACATGTTCAGTGCACGTATCCCCCCTCCTTCTCCCCCAACAGTTGAAATATTTATCACAGCTGTATGTAACCTCCCTATCATCTCACATGTCCAGGTGAGGGCCACCCTCAGCAGAGCAGAACACATAGCATCACTGTGACCTCATGGTATCCCTGGATGTGTGCTACCTGCACTCTGAGAGGACATACAACCGCATATAACACTGATAATTTATCTTGGCCGTACTACAGGATATGTACCTGGACATTGGCATACAGCGACAGTGGTCCCACACAACTAAGGAGGCACCTCGACTGACCCTGGGAACTACCACATCATATGCATAACCGGCCTGGTCTGCTAAGCTATGGAATTATGCAGTATGGGATGCATATGCAGGGATATCGGGTACCTGCAGACACTTGCTCCCAGCCAGTGTGCCTTTGTGATGGGCTGATCCTGCCTTTTGAACCTGGCTGACCTTTCAAAGCAGTCACTACAGCCATTGCTGGGGGCAACGCTCAGACAACTGCTGCCAGGATCATGGCCTAAGACTGATTGACATGTAATGTATGGTCATCCCCTTTTGGTGGAACTACGTACACACAACATATCACATGGACATACCTATAGATACAGACCTATGACACATTTGGAGGGTTCACAGTATGCACACTATTAACCTGCTACTTTGCATTACCTGTGTTTGTCACAGCTGGTTGCATTACCACTGCTTCTGCTTGCTGCTGCTACTGTCAGTGCTGACAGCTTCAGGTGACAGAGTCACAGTGTATATTTTTTTTTTTGTTCTCTCTCTCTCTCTCTCTCTCTCACTTTTCTCTTTCCCTCTGTCTGCTTCCAGACAGTGCAATGAATGTATTGCATGTGTGGAATGTTAGTACTGGATGCTTTTATAGGTATCTGCATCGGTCCATGTGATGGCCTCTGCACCAATTGTAAGCCAGCATTTGCTAATTGCATACAGCCAGTTGTGTACTGATTGCAGTTCTCACTGTGATTTCAGGTCAGTGCTATAAAAGGGTATGTGGGATAGGCGTTGCTCTTTCAGATTGTAAGGGCGGGGACCATGCTGGTATGCTGTGGACAGTGTTCTGTGAGTGTAAAGGTTAGTATCTCTCTCATGATTCAGGCTGTGTTGTAGATTCACATTTCTCCATTCCTCTCTCATGTTCCCTGTAGTAAGTGTGTATGCACAATGACTCCTACAACTATATATAGATATATATTTATATATATATATGTACATATACATACATTTATATATGTATTTTAACTGACATTATTACCTACAAGCTACCAACTAGCATGGCTGTTTGTGTTCACACAGTACTATTGTGGGAATCCAGTAGTTTTGACAGTAATTCTACATGACATGCTTTGGGTACTACATAGCCTATATTCCCTTTACATTCATCCCTACTATTACATGTTATATTTATTTTAGCACAATGCTCTTGTATAAGAGTCATGGCTTAGTGGTAGGTCATACAGACTAGTGTTTCCAAGGTCCTGGGTTCGGGACTGACAGTGGGATTTTATTTTGCTTTTGAACTGAGTACAGGACCTGTCAATCAAAGTGACTAAGGCACTTTTAAGCAGTTGTAACCGGGTTAGCACTGGTTTGCGTGGAGCTCACGCATGCGCACTGGCGGTTAGCTCCGTGCACACAAGCGCACACCCGCTTACAACCGCTTAACAGTGCTTACTCTGGCGCACACCCGCGCTATTTTCTTTGAAAGAAAAGAAAATGGGGAGACAGGAAAGTGGTGAAAAATGGGTCACAAAGAGGGTAAGACAGTAGGGAAACAAGCTTGGGATTTGCAGGAGGGATGTAGGTAAGTCCCATAGCTGCCCATTTCTTCATCAGCAACAGCTGTGCATATGTATGTAATTTGGTGTGACATTTGAAACCTTCCACCCCTGAGAGAGGTGTCAGGACAACAATAATACTTGTTGTACAGCCAATTGTAATTGATAGATTCCATGTCCAGCAGACATGTGTGCGGAATGGGCAGCTATGTATGGGGCGTAATTTTTTTGTGGGTACAGAGTGCCCTTTTTTTTTTTTTTTTTTTTCAGGTGAGAGTGGTATGTCAGGTGAAGGAAGTCAGTACAGCTGGGGAGGTAGGTTGGGTAGGTAAACAGACAAGACAAACAAGACGCATACAGGGGCGGTGTATCACATGTGTGGGGGGGTTACACAATTGACAGGGACGGAGGTTTGGATATCCAGAGCCCATGAGCCCACAGATGGCAACAGTGGAACTGATATCCCCACCCATAGGCAGTTGCCACTGTTCCTTCACTGCCCAGGATGGGGCTGTGCTGGGGGCTGTGTAGGCCGGGCAACAGGCATGCCCATTAGTTGCGCCACCCGTGCCTCAGGCTGGCGTAGGGGCTTGAGAACAGAGTCCCGAATCTCCCTACGCACCACAGTCCGGATGCTATGGAGGGTGAGTGGTGGTTCTCCTCCGGCCACACTTGCAGAGGGGGGGCGAGCCCCATCCCCTGCAGTGCTTCCACCCACAGGTGGCACAGGGTCACCGGAGGAGGGTCCGGACTCGCCACTAGTGCCAGGTGCACTCGCCAGCTGAGGTGGGAGAGGTGGGTCCGCTGGAACCCGCCTTCCCTGTCGTCCTATGTTTTGCATTATGTCATGACAGTTTGGGTTAGTGTCATATAATGCCATTCACAATTAGTTGTAACAGCATGCATTAGTATTCCCATTAACCAAACACCCAGATATTCACACCACTGAACAGTGTGCATAACACATGCATAATTTGAACAGAAATACACAGTCCAACAACATGCAGGGTTAATTGATGGCAACAGGCCATCAGGTTTGGATGTATGAACAGGGCAGATGCATCAACAGACATGCAATTATATATGACCCAACAGGACAAATGTCCAGGGGTGTTAATTGTGATTGCACATACCATTTGCACGTGGAATGGGTTATATGTGGTTATAGGGTGGGGTGAAGAAAATAATATTAACACCGTCAAATACCAATACATATGCTGTACATTTCTAATAGCTACAGATGTATACATACTACTGTTCTAACTACAGTTTCCTATATGATAACTATTTCAACTTGGTGATAGGACTGTTACTGCAACATCAATATACATTTTATTGTTCTTCATACACATTCATATCTAGCTTTCTTTAGCTACATCATCCTGCTACATTTGCTTTATATAGCTGTAGACAAGTGTGGATGTTTGGTATATCAGACAATCATCCTATCTGCATATTGCAGACTGAGAGCAACATATCCAGATTTTGGGATACACATTCCAGATGCAGCAACACTTTGAACAGATTTCGCTGTTTGGTTTTGATTCTCACATGCATTTCATTCTGTCTTGACTGCAGTATACTTTATTCAGGGGTTATTACTACTGTATTGCTGGAATCATGACACTTTCTCACACTCTCTCACTTGCTTTCATTTTACTACTCAGGATGGTACTTACTTCTAGGCTTTATTGACATGTTTTACCTGTAGTTATTACAATCCTTTCCAGCAGTCTCACTTCTGTCATGTTTCAGTATTTCAACAGGGATATATTTCACACATGTGATTTCATCCTCTTCTGCAGCTATACTTTTCAGCCTGCTGCAGGTTGTGTACTATTTTCTTACAGGTGGGGCATTTTTATTTCAGAATTTATGTCAGACAGTTTCATTTTTCGGTTTAACTTACAGGCTGAAACACACTTTTGTAATCAAGCAATACTTGCAGACACTTTCACACTGTTACTTGCACATTTTATCCCTTAGTGACTACACTGCACTCTTTTGCTGACTGTCATACTTTTATATTTCTTTACAGTTACTGGCAGTGGATTACTGACCTGCCTGGTGGCGCAACCGCACCAGCCTATTGCCATAGGCTCTGCGGTTTGCAGAACGGACACCTGCAGCTGTAATATAAATGAAGTAATATTGGAATACACATCTCCATAATATCAGCTAGTTTAATTTCTTACATACATAATTAAATGTAACTTACTCAGTAGTGGGGCGTTGGGTGTTTGCCGGGCCTCCAGGATCCAAAGGTTCAGTTGGTCCTGCTTGCGTCTCTTCAGGTCCGCATGGTGGTGACGGACCTGCTCACCAGTCCTTGGAATCCCTGTGGCACTGGTGAGATCATGAGCCAACCGGTCCCACGCCTCAGCCCTGTATGCTCCCCAGAGGACCTGGCTCTGCATGAGTTGGGCCTCATGATTGTGGACTAGGAGCCAGACCATGTACCTGGACTCCTCAACGCCCCACCTCTGTGCACGAAAGCAACTACCCTCTCCTACTCCTGTCATTCTGCCTGCAGTTCAGTTCTACAATCGTTTATGCTGTGTATTCCCACCTATGGGGCTTATATAGTCCGTTTTTCCTGCACATATCTGTGATTGGCCATTTTGGAATTGTATCAACTTCAGTAAACCTGCATTGTCATGCTCCAGTTTGTATTCATTCCTATATATTAGCTATTATTGCATTTCTAGGTACTGCTGTCATGGCTTAGTGGTTTGGTACCTTGACTATGGTGTATAGTATCCTGGGTTCGAACCTCGCCACTGCTTTTTATTTTTCATGACTGTCTAGACATGCTGAGGGGTTTGTCTGTGTAAAGGCAGTTTTGATACGGCTTGCTCAACGTTGCCCGTCGGTTACCTTGCTTGCGCGCTGCGCAGCTCCGCACAAACGGGGTACGCTGGTTTAAGCCGCATTTGGCTATCAGCACGCATATTACGCTCAGCTCAGTTAGGGGCACATATATTTAGCGTGTTAAACCATTGCTCAGCTACGGGCACTCATTTTGCACCAGTTAAACCACTGCTCATCTACGGGCAGATGCACTCACCCTGTTAAACTGTAGCTCAGCTATGGGCACATCTGGCATTTTTTATTCTTTTGTCACCTCACATTTCTTCAATATAAATGGGCTATTTCATTACATTTTACATAAAATGTGGTTTTATGTGTACATATTTGTCAGGGACTTGTTTCGTGCTTATTTTGCTAAAAATAAAAATTGGTGTTGTGGGGGCTCGAACCATGAATGCCTGCTCTTCAGCCAACATCGCTACCGCTACGCTATTGCTTCCTGGCTTATTTTGCATATTTAGTTCTTATATGCTTTCCCACTGACTGCTAACTGTAGCTGCGCTATGGGCACGGCCGCGCAAATGAGCGCACTCACGGTTAAACATTTTTACAATTAAAAAAATATATATAACATGTTTATTTATATGTTTTCTGTTCATAGTCTGTGGGGGCATGTGTTGTGTTCTGTTTATTCACATTTCCGTGGACTCTGTCGTGGGTGTTTACTTTGGGCACTTTTCCTCTTCTGGGGGCGTGTCCGCTTACAGGGCTTGGCCTACGGACACGCCCCCTACTGTCTTACATGGACCGTGTTAGCCTTAGGAGTGATTCAGCATGCTCTCATGAATATGCAAAGCATGCTGACATCACTCTGTTTAACTGCAGCCTCCGTGTATGAGTTATAACTCTTACACGGAGGCTTCGTGAATCCTGCCCAATACATTTTAACACAGGTGGTTCATGTTTAAATGTATATTTGTAAAGTGCTCATGTAAAGCTTTAAGTGAGAAGCTTGAAGGTTAAAAATATTTTAAAATACACTGATTTACTAAAAGTAATGCAATGTCAACATTTAGCATGCACGCAGCTAATAAAAAAGGCATACATCTGAGGTGTTTTATTTTTGTTCCTTGTGACTGACTCTAAGATTACAGCAGGAAGTCATCCACCACTGCGTATGGAATAAACAAGTACTTTGCACATCCTGAAGTGTCATTATTGACTGAGTCAAAAGGTAAAATTATTTGCTATTTAATTTGTACTTTCACAATACTGTGATATGCAACAGACAACAAAAAGTTATACTAAGAATAACAAGACACGAGATTTAATTGCAACAAACAGTCCACAAATAGTTTCAAAAATTAAATTTCAGTGCATTTAGAGAAGTCAGATCACAACTTAATACATTTTGAACTGAGCAGAGCCAATCATTAACAAAAAAAATAATCGGCTATATAATTATAGGAAAATGAAATTCAATAATATCAAAAATGAGCTAATTAAACTAAGTTATAAGGAATTCAGTAATTGTAGTGAAATTGGTTAAGGTTATTATAGATTGGAGGGTACTTTACTCAAGATTATAGAGGCACTGCATTTTTGGTGGAGTAACTCACTTATTTGACTCTATAAAAATAAACTTAGAGTATTTAATACTTATAAAATTGACCCACAAAGACTTAATAAATCCAAGTTAAATAAAGTAAGTAAAGAATCACATCACTCATTAAACTGGAGAAAACACATTTTGAAAAGTAGTTATCATCAATCAATTGCACTAAGAAGGCACACTACAAATATACAAATTTTATAAGCAAAAGAAAGAACCCCAGTTAAAACTTTAGATATTAATAAAACCAATAAAACAAACTGGTGTGTAAAAGAGTGGCAAACAACCACAAATAACTTCCAAAAACCACTCCTTGAGCTGATGTCCTACGACCACCAAAAATGAACACTTTTATTCACACCACATAAAGTAATCCACTGTACATAAAAACGAATGAATGAATGTTCCAGTAATCCACAAAACAGGTCAAGCGCTTTCATCAATCGACTTAATCAGAACAGTTAATAATATGAACTGACACCATTTTTATATAAGTACCCAGTACCTTCAATAAAAAATCAATTACAAAATTAAAGTGACAGTGCATTATTTAAAAAACCCTTTTTAAAAAGTTAAAAAAAGTGTTTGTCTTATAAAATAATTTAAATAAATACGTTGTTCTAAAAGGTAAAACTTTTTAAAGTAACATGAAGTGAAATTGTCAGGGTTGAATAATGAGTTAAAACTGTGTTGCTCGATACCTTAATTCAGGCTTTAAGCTAATATGTTCATTTAAACCTGGGGGAACTGTTGCATTTAGCCTCAACTGCCATCTAACCTCAGCCCGAAGCAACTGGTTTCCCCAGTCACCCCCCCTGAAATTTTTACCTACACTTTCCAAAATACCAAATCTAAAAATATGGTAGCATGGTTATCTTTTATGTGTTTGTATAAGGCATTGTTATCATCCTTTTTCGTGATACTGTGCATATGTTCATATATTCTCCTATTCAGACACCTTTCTGTTTTCCCAACATAAAAATAACCACAGGACTGACAGACGGCCAAATAAACTAAGCCCTGAGATGTACATGTACCTGCCATAAAATAAACTATTGTTTGGTTGGGTCTAAGTGTCACAGAAGGAGTATCAATAATGAATCTACAATAATCACAGGCCCCACATTTATAAGTACCCTTTCTAAAACATCTTTTTTCAGAAATTGGATTCTCCAATAAGTTTTTTAAATTCCTATTCACCCGGTATGTAAAATGAGGGCCTTCACCAATAATTTTGAGTAGCTCCATACTCCCTTTGAACATTGTCCAGTTGTTTTTAATTATGTGTTTAACTACGTGTGATGTCTCACCATAAGTCAGTACCATAGTTTGTGTAAAATCTATGTCTACACCTGTATCATGATCCACCTTCTCCTCATCCTCACCTAATAGTTGCTTAAATCTAGTACCCCATTCAACACATACCTGATCCTTAATATTACTGATAAAACTCAATGGGTAACCTCGGGCTTCAAACATATTAACCAATTTTTCCAACTCTGATTTGAATAAATCAAAATTCGAACACATACGGGCAGCTCGCACCATTTGCCCTTTTACTATATTCCTCTTTATAAATATAGGGTGACTACTGGAAAATTCCAAAAAATCATTGGAATATGTTGGTTTTCGATATAAACATGAAGAAAAACAATTAATACTATCATCTTTCATTAATTTCACTTCTAAGTAATTAATGAAAGAATTTCATTACATGAACATATTAGCTTAAAGCCTGAATTAAGGTATCGAGCAACACAGTTTTAACTCATTATTCAACCCTGACAATTTCACTTCATGTTACTTTAAAAAGTTTTACCTTTTAGAACAACATATTTATTTAAATTATTTTATAAGACAAACACTTTTTTTAACTTTTTAAAAAGGGTTTTTTTAAATAATGCACTGTCACTTTAATTTTGTAATTGATTTTTTATTGAAGGTACTGAGTACTTATATAAAAATGGTGTCAGTTCATATTATTAACTGTTCTGATGAAGTCGATTGACGAAAGCGCTTGACCTGTTTTGTGGATTACTGGAACATTCATTCATTCGTTTTTATGTACAGTGGATTACTTTATGTGGTGTGAATAAAAGTGTTCATTTTTGGTGGGCAGTAGTTAAAAACATAATTAAAAACAACTGGACAATGTTCAAAGGGAGTATGGAGCTACTCAAAATTATTGGTGAAGGCCCTCATTTTACATACCGGGTGAATAGGAATTTAAAAAACTTATTGGAGAATCCAATTTCTGAAAAAAGATGTTTTAGAAAGGGTACTTATAAATGTGGGGCCTGTGATTATTGTAGATTCATTATTGATACTCCTTCTGTGACACTTGGACCCAACCAAACAATAGTTTATTTTACGGCAGGTACATATACATCTCAGGGCTTAGTTTATTTGGCCGTTTGTCAGTCCTGCGGTTACTTTTATGTTGGGAAAACAGAAAGGCGTCTGAGTAGGAGAATATATGAACATATGTACAGTATCAAGAAAAAGGATGATAACAATGCCTTATACAAACACATAAAGGATAACCATGCTGACCATATTTTTAGATTTGGTATTTTGGAAAGTGTAGGTAAAAATTTCAGGGGGGGGTGACTGGGGAAACCAGTTGCTTCAGGCTGATGTTAGATGGCAGTTGAGGCTAAATGCAACAGTTCCCCCAGGTTTAAATGAACATATTAGCTTAAAGCCTAAATTAAGGTATCAAGCAGCACAGTTTTAACTCATTATTCAACCCTGACAATTTCACTTCATGCTACTTTAAAAAGTTTTACCTTTAAGAACAACTTATTTATTTAAATTATTTTATAAGACAAACACTTTTTTTAACTTTTTAAAAAGGGTTTTCTAAATAATGCACTGTCACTTTAATTTTGTAATTGATTTTTTATTGAAGGTACTGGGTACTTATATAAAAATGGTGTCAGTTCATATTATTAACTGTTCTGATTAAGTCGATTGACGAAAGCGCTTGACCTGTTTTGTGGATTACTGGAACATTCATTCATTCGTTTTTATGAACAGTGGATTACTTTATGTGGTGTGAATAAAATTGTTAATTTTTGGTGGTCGTAGGACATTGGCTCAAGGAGTGGTTTTTGAACCTTAGATATTAGTGGAGTGGTAATAACTAACCCAAAACTGATTGTAGAAAAATGTTAATCTTTTTTTTCTTTATCAAAATATGTGATAATGGACAAAAGTTGAATATTCATTGATTCCTCAAGAGTCAATTGACAGAACATTAAAGAGACTGGATAAAATGTTATCTTTGGGGACTGAAAAAAGTCCAAACAGTTATGTTAATCGGCTTATGTGTGGTATTGAGCACTTTTTATCAAGTATACTTAATTCAATTAAAAAGACAAGTACTCTTCATAGATTCATAGGTGGGTACTAGGCTATCGGTCCAAGGGCCTAAGTAAGCCTAGGCAACAAGGTTCCCTGGTTTATGCCACCCAAGAAAGTTATTTTCCTGTGCCCCTGGGAAAATAATCAGCCCTTGCAAGACTTGAACCCAGGACCCTGCACACCATAGAAACAGCAAGTTACTACTAAGCCATCTGAGATTTGTACATTCATAGAAGTAATGAATTAGATCTATATAGATAAAAAAGCTAAACAACTGAGGTGTTTAATTATAGTTTAGCATCTATTATGGAAAATGTTTTGAATCCTGTTTAATAAAATTAACGGAAGTTAATAAGGAGAACAATCCCACTGATATCTGCCAGCACTTCTTTGCTAAAATCAGATCTACCCAAACACAACTGATTGACTTGTATGATTAAATAACATTAGCATCAGATCAGAGATAGTAACACTACTAATATTCTTAGACTTGGCTTACGTTTTTGATATGCGTCCTCACCTAATAATGCATCATTTTTATTAACAGACAAATGTAACCCTTTTGTGGTATATTGGATATCTAATTGGCTACTAGGAAGATCTCAGTCAGTAATTATTCATAGGAATATTTCCAGGAAATCAATAATACAGAGTAGACTGCAGCAAGGTTCTTTGCTATAGCCAGCATTTTTTAGTGCTTTATTTCCTACTTTAAAAAGAAACAGGATATGATCATTCAAGAAGTAAGATAAAGATTGTAAACTTGGTTTTATTATTCTGGTAAAAAAAGATTAAGGTGACATTAATAATTAATTGTCCAGTATATTTGAATGGGTTGCCAAAATAGGTATCAGATTTAGCATAAGGACAAAACTATCGTGGGAAAATCATTAAAGCACCATGACATGTGCACCTCTGTGTACATGTCACAGTACCTTCCTCATATGGTGCTAAATAGTCTTCAATCACTATGACAGGCAGTACCATGAAGGGCTTCACTATGACAGGCAGTACCATGAAGGCTTGGCACTGTGGATGTGCTGAATGCTAATGATTTTTTTATTTCTGGGGGAGAGTCATATGCTAATTAGCCATATGTTCTCTCCCCAGAACTGCTTCAAGAAGGCATCTGCATAACTGAGTGATTCAAGGAAATCAGTCAGTCATGTAGAGAAGCACATCCATCTCTACCACTCAGTAGTACTAAACACAGCTAAAATCCTGTGTTCAATTGCCAAATACAAATGCAGTGGGACTGATCACTAGATACCATGGAATACTCTTTAAAGTGCAGTAATGGCACCAACAGCTGTATGGGGATCAGAAGTGGGTGATGCATTCAACACCAGGGAATACTCTTTAAAGTGCAATAAGGGCACCAACAGCAGTATGTGGATCAGAGGTGGGGGGATGCATTAGACAGTTACCTATTACATTCTCGAAAACCAACAATGTCAAATCCAACATTGTCGACACGAGAATAGCAAAAGTGCAGAATGTCGAATGGGTAAACAGAAATCTTTGTAAGGGGAGATTTCCATTTACTTCAATGTAGCTTGGAGTTTGCATATTTAAGTAGTGGGTGTGTGGGGGTGCAGGGGGATTGCCCTCTGCCTACAGCCTTTAGATTTTCTTTTTTTTTTAATTTATTTTTTATGAACATTCTAAATTTTAATGGTTCGATCATTAAAGGTCAACCTTTAGTGATTCAAACCATTAAACTTTTGTTTTTCTAATATAGACCCACATTAGACACCAGGGAATACTCTTTAAAGTGCAGCAATGGCACCTACAGCAGTATGGGGATCAGGGGGATGCATTAGACACCAGGTAATACTCTTTAATTGTCATAATAGCACTAGCAACAGTATGGCAATCAGGAGTAAAATAAAAAGTGAAGTTCCATAATGGCACTGATAGCATAGCAGGTTTCAAGGGTTAAGAAGATATACTGTTTCACTGGGTCTATATCACATTGTCGAACTCTTAAAAGTTCAAATGTCATATGGTCAAGACCATATGATTGAACTTTTAAAAGTTTGAATGTTTCAACAGAGATCTCCGTACAGTGCGGAATGGAGAGCTTTTCCTTTACTGCACTCTAGTGCGATCTCGGAGTTGGGATATTTAAAGAGCAGGGGGGTGTGGGGGTGAAGGGGGCTTGCCCCTCCTGCTTAAACCATTCAGTTAGGTTTTTTCCTTTGGTTTATTTTTTTTTATTACATTTTCAAACTTTTGAAAGTTCGATCATATGGTGTCGACCATATGAAGTTTGAACTTTTAAAAGTTCAATTATGTAATATAGATGCATTTCACCAGGGCCCACTACATTTGTGCCATAATGGCACTATTACAGGAGTGTGGGGAACCTTGGGAGGGCAGATATGGGGTCAGTTGAAGGGACTGTGTCATGTGTGCTTATGTTTGTGTACTTGTGTGAGTGTCACAGTGACTACGGTGGATGGCTTGGCCTACACAATCTGCTGGTTATTAAGAGGATGTGAAGATAAGATATGATCTGTACATCACATTGGTAAATGTGAATAAGAGACATGCAAATTATCCAGTAATGAGGTCTTACCACTTAGCAGATAACATGTCTCAAAACTGCAGACAGGTACATCATGGGAGTACGGCCTATGAGTCGTATATCTCATACTAGACAATTTAATGAATTCTGGCATACGTTTTTTGGTAAGCATGTATTTAAAGAACATTTGATGCTGCAAGATGTTAAACTTGCTGAAGTAATATTATAAGGATCTGGGTGTAATGACAACATTTTTCAAGAAACATTTATCTTGTGGTCATAAAAACAATGAAATAGATTGGACTGTTATTGAGAAGCATCTTTCTGAGACAAGACAGTTATCTAGCAAAATGGAATGAATTATATAAAAGACCACTATTGGAATGCAGTACTGTATTTTGTATTTAAAGATCGGTCGGGTTATCTAAATAGGTTAGAGCTTGTTCAGAGAAAGTTTACTAAAAATAAGTCTTTCACTTTACACTTATAGGTATAAAGATACAATGTTGCCATCTTAACCTTCAGGCAATTCATTACAGTCATATTACAGGGAATTTTAACAGCCTACAATGCATTTCAGAATGATGTATCACAGGTTTCATTAAATGTAATGATTAATAACAACACAAAAACACATAGGCACTCTAACTTCATGTTTTTGATTTAAAAACATAGGACTAGTTTGTGTAGATAATTTGTTACACAAATATACCAATAATATTTAATATACTTTTATGTAAATTTACATATTTTATTTTTTTAAATGACTAGATGAATGGATGAGTGTCCAGGTATTTGATTCTACTTTTAAGGACTCAGTGTATCTTAATGTATCTTGATGGACTGATGATCTTATGGAGCCCAATCCCGGTATTGGCCAGCAAGGTTCAGTAATTACTTCACACATTCTCTAATACATTAAAGGAAAATATGGAAGGGAGATTCATGTGAAAATTTTTGATTTGATTGATTTGGATGGGATTCAACATATTATTGATTCTGATGTATCAAGGGCAAAAGACTTGGGTTATGCCATCACAGTTTTAGCTAAGCATTAGCCTGGCAGTCTTAAAACCAAGTCATGGGATAGGTTTCATACGATTAATTCCACCAATCATTATCAAGAATCCTTTTCAAACATTGCCATTGCGGAGTTATTTTGTAATCATTAGAGAATAGTGCTGCTTAAGGGGGACTTGGTTTTGGAACAGACAAAGTTTAGGAAACTGAAGACAATTGACAAACAGCTCAGGTGGGAGGAAAGACATACTGATACCAGGCTATGGATTGTGGTTGACAAGGCAAGATTTTTGTCTTGTTTCAATGAAAATTTACTATGCCCTAAGGTAAAGGCCTTCTGGGCATTTAATGCTGGTAGTTGTGTATAAATTTCTTGCAGATTTCTATATCATTGTTCTTTTGTGGGGATAGGCATATACTGCAGTTAAATATTGGTTTAAAGAGGTTAATAATGGGGAAGAGTGTAGCTGGCAGGTCTTTGGCAAACCTCATTGCTTTTCAGATAATTTATCAAAATTAGCCAAGGCTGACTTTTTAAGGCTGTTATAGATCTTGCTCCTATCATGGAGTTTGGTGAGAAATATTGGAATCATTTGTTTATAGCAGTATATATTTTGCTGATGTTTAGAAAGAGTACTCTGAGCAACAAGTTAGTTTGGAATGGTATAGTTTGTTATCAGGCTTTCCCATAAAGTACAGTAATTCTATTTCTTCTCCTTTTGGCTTTTTCCCATTAGGGGTCACCATAGTAGAACAATGGTCTAGAGAATGATTGGTAGTGGAGTTTTACAGTGTCGAGTTAGCAGCCCAGTGCCCAACCTTCCACAGAAGACACACACACACACACACACACACACACACACACACACACACACACACACACACACACATACACACACAAACCTAGGGCCAATTTAGAGTGTCCAAACCACCTGCACCATGTCTTTGGGATGTGGGAGGAAACTGGAGCATCCAGAGGAAACCCACATGACCATAGGGAGGGCATGCAGAGTCTGCACAGAAGGCACCCCAGTTGACAATCAAACTTCTTGCTGTGAGGTGGCAACGCTAACTGCTGCTCCACTGCGGCAATTCTACTAATATACTAAATTATAAGAATTTAAGGTCAGTAAAGGAGAATGAGATATTTTTAAGGGATATGTTGTACAAAGAAACTGAGAAAGGTAGAATTTCAGACTTCAGGTCACAATCATTTGAGAATTTCAGTCTCCCATTGGGTTTGGTGCCAACGAGCAAAGAAGGTAAGTTTAATTTAATTCTCCATCTTTCATCCCTACACAACACGTCTGTGAATAATGGTATAAGCGAATGATATTCTAAGGTACAATATGCATCCATAGATGATGCTACGTATATCATTCATCAGTTTAAGGATCCTTGGATAACCAAAATGGATAAAGAATCTGAATTCTGTTTCTTATCTAGTTGACCTCAGGACTTATTCTATTGGGTATCCAGTTTGAAGGCAATTATTATTATTATTATTTTGTTATGGCCATACCTATGAGGCACTCATTGACATGTGTCACATTTGAAAATTTTATTTCAATCTTGCATTGGTGATGGATGCAGAGGTGCCCATTACAGCATTCCGTACATTGCCTGAATTATTTTCTGATCATGGTAGAAGGAGCTATAGGTTCCAGGGAAGGGCTTTCAATATTTCAGAAGTTGTTTCATTAGATTGAGAAACCAGTAGTGCATGACACAATAGAAGGTCCTGCTAGAACATTTACATTTTTGGAGTTTGAAGTGGATGTGCTTTCTTTTTCATTTAGACTACCACATGATAAACTGGACAAACTTTCATCCTGCATTAGTTCCTTTTTGTTAGTAAAAAAGTTACAGCGGGGAGTGGCTATGGAACTATGTAGTCTTTTGAATTTTGCATGTAAGTCAGTAGTTGTGGGGTAGGCTTTTATCAGATCAGTGGCTAATCTGCTATGTGGTAGGTAAGAGAACCACCTCAGGGTCAGGGTTAATTGAAGAGTTAAATCAGGCCTTCATTTATCGTCAGCCCCATTGGCAAACTTCAATGGTAGCACCTTCTAGGCAGATAAATGGGTGCCAAGTGATATTTTGTAGTTACTGAGAGATGTTGAGGGATTTGGGATGGAGGCTTATTTTACTATGAATGGTTCTCTGCACCCTGCCCTCCTTATTGGTCTAATGAAAGAAAAATGATATCACTTCTTGAATGTGTGTCCATCTGGGTTGCACTGTTTATGTGGCAAGAACATTTATGAAACCCCACTCAGGCATAATAGATAAACTCTCTCAACTAGGCATCAATCCATATGTTACCAAATGGGCAGGAAACTGGCTCAGTGATAGAACCCATGTAGTCAAAATTGGGGAAGCCACCTCAAGCAGTAGACCTGTAACAAGCAGCGTACCCCAGGGTTCGGTCTTGGGGCCTCTTTTATTTGGGATATACTTTTCTGAGGTGCAGGCCAAAACCAGTGGGCTATGGCTGACCAAGTTTGCAGATGACTACAAGCTGGGTGTTGTCATCAGTTCCCCTAGTGATGTAGACATCCTCCAAGAGTGTCTCACTCAGACAAATGACTGATGGCAGAACAATGGCCTCAAGTTGAATACTAAAAAATGCACCATCATCATCCCCTTTAAGGAGAGTGATGTCCTCACAAATTATCACGATTAATAACAAAGTCCTAAGCACACAATTAGTATTGAGGGATTTGGACACCCAGGTTGATAGCAATCTGACTTTTTACCACCATTTTGCTTCAGTTGTACCGAAAGCCTTCTACATGGCCCACCTCATAAGTAAGGACATCTTATCCGGGGAAAGGAGGTCATAATATCCTTGTATTCTTCCCTTATAAAGCCCATTGTTGAGTATAATGCCCCTTTTGGCATGCACTTCACAAAGCACATGCAGCAGCTGAAGAAATCACAAAGGTTCCTCAGCAGGAGAATCCAGGGCCTCAAACATCTACCATATACAAATAGGCTAAAAGCCCTATCCCTCTACTCAGTTTCATACAGATTCCTCAGAGATCACCTCTGTCTGGCATACAAGGTGATCACGGACACCACCTTGATAGGACTGCTGCATATCCGCAAGTCTAGCTCCACTCAAGGTAACCCACACACTTGGCCTCAACCTCAGTGTGACTTCAGTCTGTCAAAAGGCTTTGGATGCCATTTAGATTGCACATTAACTTATCTTTTCTGTGCAAAGCACATACCAGGTAACCATAATGTGCTTGCTGATGCTTTTTGTCACCTGTAGGTTTCCAAGTTGTGGTACTTGATTGTGGTGGTTAGAATATTAAAGAAGTGGAATAGACTCAAGGAAAATGAATTGGGCAATATATGTCCTATAGAGAAATTTCTTTTGAAATCCATTTTGACAGGTGTGCATGCAGCATTGCCCAATTATCAGACTTATAGATCTAAGCTACATTGTTGCCTTGGATGAATGCTGGAGATTTTTTAATTAGTAAGTTGAAGGGATCATTGAAATAGGGCTGTGTATCACTGGCTGATGATGCAGTTGTAGTTTGGATTCATAAGTTTAAATCAATTAATCATTCCAGAGCCAACAAGTCTAATTGAACAGATCATTATTTTCTTTACTTTGCTCCGTATGTTGAGTTACATCCCTGTGTAGTATTTACTACCAGTCTTTATATATGGTGTGGTATTTCTTTGTCTAAATGGGTCTCAGTTAATGCCCAAGGATCTTGGTGTTTGTTTGAAATGCCTCATCCTGTCAAGCTTTTCTTTCCGCTACCAATTTTTATTCATTTACAATACATTTTTAGAATCAGGCACCACCCTAGCTACCTCCCTCAAGCCTTGTAATGTAGGGTCTGAGAGCTGAGCCTGTCTCAACTCTTTCTTTATAACCCTCAGATCAGCCACAATGAAAGGTTTAAATATATTTAAAAATGAATAATAAAAGACCAAGACAATACTAAATATTTATTCACAGTGACATAAGAGTTCAAAACCACAGGAAATATTTAAAATAACATTGCAGTACAGGCTCACACAAATAAAGAGAAACATAATCTAAACTAAGCTTTGCTATATTTATGACTGCATCTAAGATAATTACTATACCCTTAAAACTTACCAATAGAACAAGGCAGATGTAGTGAGTGGTTCTTCTTCTTGTTGTCATGTCCAAGACAGAATGCAGAATGCTCTGTCTCACTGAGAGATTTCTTAAAATAATATCTAAAATATCACTGCTGAGATAGCTTGCAGAATGACATAGTTTCTGGTCATCTGACTTCTAGTTCTCATGCAACCCAACCCCCCCCCCCCCATTGCTGGCAGCTGGCTGTATTTAGCATCTAATTGCAAAAATACATAGACAAGGATTTTTGCTCAGATTTTTGGCAGGTGCTGAAGTCATAAAAGAATTGCATTCCTTCATGCTTCCAAAATAGCAATTAGTTCACCCCAAAGACAATACAAAAAGCTTCCTAGTACAGACTTTGGGTCTCTGGCTGCATTGAGCCATCGTTATGGCCTAGCCTATAAAGAAATTTATTTTCAGATAGTTATCTAAAGTTTGCTGGACTGAGGTTAATGCTCCAGTTTCCTCTGTTAAAACATATACATTTAAACAGTTGCGATTGTGCATTTACATTTCTGTTCTCTTCCAGTAGGGCACACTGTGGATGCATTTTAAGCACAAGCACTTTACAAATACCTTTTCACACACAAACATCAGTACAAAGCAGTTTGATATACGCATGACCTACAGTTCTAATACATTTGTAACAAAAGCATGAAGCATCTTGTATAAATTAGTCTGATATTCACAAATGGCATATAGTTATTTACAAAATTCTAGCTAGCTGTGCTGGCAGTACCTCCTTACATCCCAATATACCTTTTGCCACATGTTAGAGTTTATTAAATGCTTTCCTGATGGCTGGGGATTATGTCACTTATGTTCAGTAGGAGATGCAGCTCATCTTCTTGCACTGAAAAAAATCTGATTATTCCTAAATCTAATATCTATTAATTGCAACCCACAAGCCCAAACATTATAGAAAAAACTTGTATTAAGTGTTCAGAACAGTAAACCATCCATAAGTGAAAGACAAGTCCTTCATCACCTTGGGCTTCCGCAGCCCTGGCATCAGTACCTGCTTCCATAAAGATAGAAACTGTTTCAGCAATGTATTGTCTAACAAATTGCCAAGATCTGAGCATAGACAGTCTACCATTATTACCCTGTGATACTCCACCAGGAGATCAGCACCAAGAGAATTAATAGTCTTCATTCCCTAAATGACCAGCTGTATTCCATTTAGTGAAATATGGAAAAGAAACCTGTCTTTTGATACATGTCAGTTCTGTAATAGCTGTTTAGAAAAGTCATGGTCCTTGATAATCTATCTTCTGTCAGAGATGAATAAACTTTTTGCATATAATCCCAGAATCTGCTCATTATTTTATTCTTTCCAAAAACCTAGGCATTCGATATTACATTCCTGATCATAGTACACTTGTGGACAACCAAATTAAATACTACGTGAGGGTCAGATTCCTAGCTAACTTTGTGAATAATGCCTAAGCATTCCAATGCATTTCTATTTGAGCCTCTGTTCTATGCAAAATGTGTTGGATATTATTTGTAAGTATCTTCACCATTTATCGATGATCCTTTGCTCCTCTATGGTTTGGAGTAAGGAGGTCACTTAGATACCTGGCTAAATCTATTAACTATTCTTTTCCCTGTCCTTGTTTTTGACACATCAAGTGTCTTCATTTCCTATGAACAAGTCATTTAAACACCTCCCATAAAGTATAAATAAGAGGTGGAACCTTTCAAAAGGTGTTAAGTCTTAATTTCAAATCACAGTTCTGGAATTAGATTTGGGGGGATTTGTAACTGTACTGTTGACTCAAAAATAGCAAATGAAGCACTATCAGGTAAAATAGGGGCCTACACATCAAGAAATATTATGTTATCAAGTAGCCTATGCAGTACTATATTCCACCAGCATTAGAGTACCACATCTATGTCAGGATAATGCATAAAACATAATGCCATACTACTTTGAAAAGGTGGTCAACTGGTGGTTTGCAAATCTTATCAGCATCTTGCAAGCAAGTCACACAATTAACATAATCACCAAATTAATTCATCTTCCAATCAATTCTGAACCTTTAAAATGCATAGCAACTTGGACACAGGCCATAGATGAATCCAAAATTAATCTGTTACCAACAACCCTTCTATATCTCCCCTTTAATATTTATTTTATTTTATGCTATTTGACATTTGTTAACCGGGTTACTCCAACTGAGCCAATGGCCCATTTTCAGTGGAGATTCAAGGAGAAAAGCTCCAAATGTACTGTATGCAAGTCATTTTACAGACTGAGCTACTGAGTCACACAATAACCTAAATATACCTGCTAAATGTTGTGATTTTCCATTAAGAGTCAGAACAAATTTGTATTAGCCCTTTATCTTTCAGAAAAGCCAACTGTCTTCTTTCCCAGAAATATGTTTAGCATCATTTAGCAGTTTGAATCAAAACTCACATTATTAGGTGCTCTTGCCTAGATAAATGATTTTCCTGGAACAACAACACTTCTCTCCCCCCTGCTTCTGCTAATGTCTTATCCCTCCTAGCAAGGTTTTTAACCCAATAATATCAGCCAGATATAGGTTTATCCTATTAATAAAGCTGTAATTGCAATCTATAAAAAAAAAAATCATTAACAGTAATATGTAAATGAGGTTAACCAGCCTAACTAAAAGTACTGGTGTACAGATAGTAAAATCTGACTCTATATGTTAAGGGTTTAATATGTGCTCCTCATATGCAAGCTCTGCCTCTGGGCACCTGCACTAGTCATCCCTTCACTCTCCTTCAAAAAGTAAAAATGCTTCGTGACCTATAGAACCCACCAGCCACCATAAGTGACTATATGATATCCAGGTCAATCTGCTCTGTGAGAGATACTCATTTGACTCATTTGTATGTTTTATCCAAATGGTCTCTTTACCCTTAAAACACTCTTGTCAAATCTCTAATCATTATCAGTAACATTTAAACTGAATTAAGTTTAATTTATCAAACTACTGAATGAGACTATAAAATATAGGAATTCTGACTGAGCTAGGACTCCAAAGTGCTGACTTCCTAAAGGACAGACACTTGCTCACTAAATGTTACCTATCACAAAGTAGGTTATAGTTATATTCAAG
Source organism: Protopterus annectens (assembly GCF_019279795.1). NCBI lineage: Eukaryota > Metazoa > Chordata > Ceratodontiformes > Protopteridae > Protopterus > Protopterus annectens. The sequence continues at coordinate 1,188,497,361 of NC_056733.1, read as the reverse complement.
AACTGTTTCACTTTTGCCAATGAATATTGGAGAAAGTGAAATGTCCAACAGGTACACAATATCAAATAAATTAAAAGAAGGACAATGCCTTCATGTTCGCATATCTTATACCTTTCGCCACATCCTAAAATTCTAGCTTACATCTCTGACTCATATACCAGATGAAATCTTTACAACCATATTCTGAAGAATGGAATGATATACACACTATTACTAAATGTAGTAAATGTCATCACTCTATTATATCATGCATTTAGCAGTAACATCTCCTGAACAATAACCCAGTGTGCTCACCTAAGCTTAGCTTACACTATGTGCTGATATCAAACCATCATAGTTTATACTTGCCTGTTCAGTTCTGTTTATACAACTAAGGTAATTACAGATGAACTTAAATAACCGCAGAGTCATTACCATACCATTATTAACTTGCTAGATGAGCCCTCTTAATATCAAATTCCAGGATCTTCCCAAGAGGGACCAGCAACCAGATGTGGAATCCGTAAGATGATTTGTAGCTGTATGTTTATCAACTTAATTAATCCCTCAAACCAGTTAAGTGGATAAGCAAGTCCATGGAGAAAATTAAACTGCTGGTTTGCTGAAATAAATATGCCTTGATCCTCTAACTTATATATTTTCACTGCTTCTGTACTCAGACTTCAACCATAACCCAATCAAACTGCCTAAATATACTTATCCAAGAGTATAGGGAGATGCTGCTCTCCAACTGCTGGATGCCAGCAAACAGCCAACTATGAACTATGAACTTAGGAACCAATGAACCATGTCAATGCTAGAGTGATAAGTGCAAGAACAATAAATGGTTGTTCCCCCAAGAAAAAGCAGAAAATTAAACATTAAAGTATTTCTCGTGTGTCCTAGGAACTCCATCTAACTAGATACAACTGTCAGTCCCATAACCCTAATCCAAGCCATTAAGGCTTCCAAAAATTAATTAGGGATGACCAAATAATTTGGACCTATAGTTCCACAGAACCTTAACCTATGTCAAACCAAGCACAATTAACTGAAAACCATCTCTATTAAGCAGCATAAGTTGACTGATGACACTATCTATAAGCAAATAAACACTGAACCAGAATTTATACACCTTCCATGAATAATATAATTTCAAGTTTTGATCCTTTTAAGTGACCCTGTGCAAGATTTGCCCCTCCAAATTAACTGTAATAGCTTAGCCAACCACTTAAGTAAACCACATAAACAGTAAATACTGTAATATGCCACAGTCAGTTAATGGATCTGTTCTGCTATATCAGTTCACAGAGTTTCACAAATATTAAAAAAAACAACATTGTTGCTATATATGTTAAGAGCATCTAGACCCAGTTCTTTATCTCTTCAGTACTCTTCAATGTTTGTGATTATGTGCATCAGCCCTCTCAATCTTCCCAGAATATCGATCTTCAATCTCTTTGCAGTCAACAATTTCCAACAGGCTGGGAAATAGAGGGGTTGGGAATAGAGTGAACAGAGGAAAGAAATCTGAGAGTGACTAAGGAGAGGAGGTAAAAGATACCTATATGGAGGCTGGGAGTTATAAAATATTGACACTAGGTGTTGAAGGTCATTTACATGCATTTGTGGCAGCAAAAGTCAGATTAACGGGGTTGGGAGTTCACCATTGTGTGGTTATTGCAGTCTGTAGAAGAGAATTGTCTTGATGTTCATTGCGAAAGGTTGGGCAAGGATTAGAGTGAATGTCTCCTCCTAGAAGGATTTGACAAACTGTTGTTTGTTTATTATTCTATACAGTAGTCATGTTGATAGTCATTTTAGGATGAGAAATGGCCCATTAGAGGAGGAGAAGAATAGAAGATAGCATTAGGAGTAGCATAGTTAAGTAAAGGGATCTACATATATACAAATATATATATATATATATATATATATATATATATATATATATATATATATATATATATATCAGAGAGAGGGAGAGAGGGACAGAGAGGTATATACATGTATTTATTTATTTATTTTACATTTGTTGACTCGGATAGTCCAACTGGATGTATGTCCATTTTCATCAGAGGCCCGGGGAGAAAAGCTCCAAGGGTAAGTAGATACAGCATTACATAATGCCAGCATTACATATTACAAACAGACTATTTACAGTGATTACATAAGTAAGCAAGTTCAACAAGTTCCACAGGTTAGAGTTAATCCTGAGCGTAAGTCAGGATTAAGTTAAATTACACAGTAAGCCGGTTAACAGATTTTTACACATTCTAGAGAGAGTTAGCCAGGCTTGATACATTGACATAGCCAGTTAAGTGCCAAATGTTGTTTGAGTCTAGTTTTAAATTGACCTAAGGTAGAAAGTAAGGTAATATCATCTGGAAGAGTGTTCCAGGGTTTACTTACAGAGTTTGCAAAGAGAGAGTCACTGGCTGTGTTATTAATTTTGCTAGTCTGAATTAGTAGATTGTTAGAGGATCGAAGCAGTCTAAGATTGTTATAGGGGGTGATTATATCTTTAAGTGCAGGAGTATTGTCTGGATTATAGAGGATTTTATAGGCCATAATCAGTTGGTTATACTGGATTAGGCTGGGTAGTTCAAGCCACCCAAGCTGATTTAGATTGATGCAATGATGTGTCCTAAAAGGCAGCCCAGTGGCAAATCTGGCAATGTGTTTGTAACAAATTGAGAGCTTGTTAAGGACAGTCTTGTTTAAATTTGAGAGTAGAGTGGATGCATACAGAAGGATTGAAAGAAGGTGAGAGTGATCTATGGCAATTTAGCTGGAGTGGTTAGGAAGGCTTTTATTCTGTAAAGTGACCCTAGTTTTTTATTGATGGTTTTGATAGTTTGGTTAACATGTAGGTCGAATTTTAGATTATTATCTATGATGATACCTAATAGTTTTGTAGAGGGGTCAGGGGAGATTATTGTGCCATCATTTGAATTTATGGTAAAGGTCAAAGCGGTAGACCTATGTGTTGGTAAAAATAACAGCATTTTTTTTTTTTTGGAACTTAGGATCAGACGACATTCAGAAAGCCAGTTTTCTATTGTATTAAAGGTGGTCTGAGTAGCTGACCATAACTCTACTGGAGATGTAGCCGAGCATTCAGAGTAAAGTCATCAGCATATTGGATACAGCTGACTTTTGGGATGACAGGATAAAGGTCGTTAATGAAGATGGAGAACAGCAAGGGTCCTAGTATAGAGCCTTGTGGTACTACAAGGGTGTTACGTAGAAGATTAGAGAGTTTGTTCTGCCAGAGGACCGCCTGCTGTCGACCATTCAAGTAGGATTGAAACCATTGAAAGGCTTTAGTATCTAGACAGAATGTTTGCAGGGTGTGGATTAAAAGTTGGTGATCAACCATATCAAATGCCTTGAAAAGAAACAAGAAGAGGGCTGAGGATATATAATTATTGTTGCGATTATGGTTTATGGTGTTGGTAAAGGCTAGGAGGGCTGAAGTAGTGCTCTGATGAGGACGGATGCCATGCTGAGTATCTGCCATAAGGTGATTCTGGATTAGGTGGTGCATGAGTTGTCTATGAATACATTTTTCCATGACCTTTGCAATTGGAGAGAGTATAGCTATTGGCCTATAGTTGGAGAATTCAGTAGAGCTGCCTCCTTTGTGAAGTGGGATTACATAGAATATTTTCCAGATGGTGGGAATTTTAGCTTCTAGTATGGTTCGATCGATTAGTATTGAGACGGGGTAAGCAATAGCATCAGATGATTTTTGTAGGTACTCGGCAGGGAGCTGATCAGCAGAAAGTGTAATGGGTTTTCATTTTTTGATCAAAGTACGGATAAGTGAAGTGGTGACTGGTTGGAAGCTGAACGCGAGTAGGTTTCTAAGGGTGGTACTTTCAGGACCAGAGGAGCTAGGAGGTAGTTGTCTAGCTAGGGCTTGAATTGTCTCAGTAAAGAATCTGTTAAAACTGTCAGAAACATCTTCAGTGGTTTTATCAATAGTAGCAGCAGGGATTGCGGTTGAAGTTTGTCCAGGATGTAGTAAATTATTTAAACCTGCCCAAAACTTCTGAGGGTTATTTTGATTTACTGTCTGTAAATTACAGTAGCATTGTTTTTTGTCTTGTAAAATGGATTTTTTAGTTTCGCTCCTGGATTGCCTGTATTTAATGTGATCTTGGGGGTCTTTAGAAGAACGCCATAAAACCCATGCTTTGTTTCTTAGGGCAATTTTGAGTTTAGACTCTTTAGAAAGACATGGCACACTTTTTGCCTTTTTTTCTCTTTGAATGAACAGGTGCATGCAAATCAAGGATCTCAAGGAATTTGTTGTTAAAGTATGCTACTGCTTCCTCTAAGGGGAGGTGTTTTAGAATAGACCAATTACATGAGTTTAGTTCTTGTTGGAATTTGGCAGGGTCAAAGTTTTTTATTGTTTCTAACCTTTCTGAGTAAGGGTTGTTGGGAATTAATGGCTTTGTGCTTAATTACATATGTGAGAAGGTGATCACTTAGGCCATCAGGGAGGGTACCAGAGGTGTACAGTTGGGGGTGACTATGAGTACCCAGTCAAGTATGCTTTCTTTTTGGTTGGGTTTACCTATCCTTGTAAGGGTGGATATGAGTTGTGTAAATGCATGCAGATTAATATGGGTGGTTGGGGATTCTGAGGAAGAGGTGCCCCAGTCTATGTTGAGGTAGTAACATGATAGCCAGTGCAGGATATCTTCAAGTGTATTGTTACCTGGGGGAATGTACATACAGATGATATTAATTCATTTATTTTTATTAAGTTGCAATTTGGTGGCAAGAATCTCTGAGTTATTAATCTGAGGTGGTTGTATTACATCTATGGTGACATTCAACTCAGATTTATGGAGTACAGCTACCCCACCCCCCTTCCTGGAAGCATAATCCAGCCTGTGTATGTTGTACCCAGGTGGTAACACTTCATTCTCTGTAGTGTTAGGTTTTAACTAGGTTTCAGATAAACAGAGAATCTCAGGGGAGTGGACATCCAGAAGTGCATGCATTTCATGTACCTTGTTATTAATCCTTCTAATATTGAGATGACAGGCTAGGAGAGAGTTAGTTGGCCTATTAATTGTAGGTTTGTAGCTTAGATTGCAAGTAAAGGGGGTATGTGTATCTGAAGTGGGTGGGCCAGGGTTGGGGTGAATATCACCACCAAGTATTAGGTTAAGTCTATACTTCGTGATGAACTTTAGGGATTTGCTTGTTAGTTTGTGGTAGTGTTTGGATCTAGAGCTAATGTGCCTGGGGTTGAGATGTTGATAGACTGAACAAGATGTTGGATAGGACCTGGTACTGTAAGTATGGTTGAAGGTGGGAGGATTTACAGCTGGGGTGATAGTAGGGCCTTTTGGGACCTGGAATCCCGTGAGAAACTGGTTTTCATACAAGGTAAGGAAGTATGGTGCAAACAAGAAGGGTAGTAAAGAGGAGTATATCATTATTTGTGATTCAGCTAGTGAGTTAAGGAACTGTTTTACCTGGTGATGCAACACCAGAAGATAGAGTATTGAGGTAAAGGTACTGGAAGGGGGATGGGAGAATGCCAGATGAAAGCTAATAGGTGCTATTAAAATGTAGGTAGGAGAATGGGGGTAGGAGGGGTTATCCCAGATGAAAGCAGATAGGATCTAGAAGGTGGGGGAGTGGCTATAGTACTTTAAATTTAGAGGTACTGGGGTGGGAGGTAATTGGGGGCAGGGAGGGGAGCGAAGAGAGCCTGAGCATAACGAGGATGAACATAGTGGGGTTATTGCAGTTTACAAGGTTTCCTAAGGTGTCCTAAAGCTATAAGGTAAGTATTATAGCTCTTAATGTAAGAGTCAGTTTACTTAAGTTACAGGGTAAGGAGGCAAACACTCAAGTAGAAAAAAGAGCCCTATGGCTGACCAAAATGGTGACCTGCGTAGTTATACAGCATTGTAAGTGAAAGCTTAACAAATGCTTTTTGTGTGCAACCTACTCTGCTTAAATGCTGAGAGAAACTGATTTTGTTATGGTGATCAATTGCAGTCCTATAGACTCCATTTTGTAGGTAAATGTAGAGTTCAACTAAGAAAAAAGAAAAGGAGAGATTCTAGGGTAAGCATGAAGGCAACAACAGGCAGTTATTTTATAATAATACATTCAGAAAGGTTTGTGGGTGGTGGGGGGTAAAGTAGCACACTTCAGAATGAAGTAAGATTTATAGCTAAGAAATCTAAGCAAGAGGGCAATGTAGTAAATAAACACTTGCCAGATTTTAAAGATATACCAGAAAAACTAAATCAATTGTTCACAATTGTACAACTGGAAAATTGCCAGTAAAAGCACTTCAGGTATAGCTAGCCCAAGTTATTCAGGTCATAAAAGCACTTCTTCAATGTGTGTGTGCAATTTCAACATTAAAAACACATGCAGCAAGTAGGAGCTCTGATTTCTCTAGGTACAGGTTCAGTTTAAACACAAATATTACCACAGAAATTTAATAAAGCCACTAGCTACTTATAGAGCCTCTGCAAAACAACAGAACAGTCTGTGCAGAATCAGGTGTATATAAATGAATCTGGATTCTTTTATGGTATATAAAAGAATCAGAATTAGGTGTATATAAAACTTTGAAATGTAAAAATAGGTTTTCAAAGGTAATATAACAGCACAAGAAAATATAAATGCAGTGACTAATCTAGGTTCATATGCCTCATCTAAACTGTACTAACAATTTAAAGCTGCAAAGAGTAAAAGGAGTAGGTTAAGAGAACATGGCATTCCATCTCAGAGATGTGTGTGCGTGTGTGTGTGAGTGAATTTGCATATATGTACTTCTAAATGTGTGTGTCTGTGTGTGTGCGTGTGTGTGTGTGTGTGTGTGTGTGTGTTCATAACTTCATAAGTATTTAAACTGCATTTAGGGCAAAAGGCCATATATGAATACTGATACAGTCAAATCAGTGGAGTGTACCTTGGCACCATATTAAATGTCTAACTACTTTTTAAAAGTAGAAAGAGAATCCAGTCTCCTGATATCCAAAGAAAATCTCCCGCAATCTAGGAATTCATATGTCTAAGTCTCAGATCAGTTCTAACACTATTGACTTTGAACATACAATTATTGCGTTTATGTATAATTATAACTATAATTAATGTTATCAAACATAGCCTGAAGCAATTCACTGGCAAAACATTTTAAACCCAAAAATAAATTTACCTCTGAGATATCTGTAATGTATGAAATATAATTTTAACTTAACACATTTCTCTACATAGGAGTATTCATTTAATATTATGATTCTCTTAGTGAATTTACATTGAACATTTTATAATTCATGCAAATCATCATTTTTATAAATGCAGAAAACACTATTATAATAAAGAAAAATATATAATACAAGTTTTACATAATGTTATTGGCACTTACTTAAGGCTTCATAATACTGTGCATGGAAATACGTGGGCAAGTACATCCCTTTGTATCTAATTTAGAAATAAAAAAGTAAATGTACTATTACCAGTGGCAGTTGATATACCTAAAAAATGTTTATTGAAAACATTAGCTATAGACTTTGGACTAAACAAGTTGGGGGCATTTAAATCAGTAGTTGAATCTACATTATAATTATTCCTGTGAAAATTAATATATTTGAAATAATTCATTTTATTATCATATTCTAGCTTCCTCTTATTGATATTTTTCCATAACACTTTAGTCATGCTATTCATTTCTCTTTTATTCTGTCTGGAAGGATAATTTCTATACTTCCTGAACAACTTATTTTTTCTATAACATCTAATCAACCTTTTATCCCACCAATATTGAAATTTATTATGGACTTTAGTATTAACACAAGACAGCTGAAGAGAAGCAGTCAAAATCCTTACTAGAATATTATAACCACAACCCATAATGCCTCCGGGTTTATATTATGACATCGAAGTAGTAAAATGTCGAATGTTATAATATTGAACCCAAAACAGAGAACTCTGAAAACAGCGAAGCTGCAGAACATCGAATTCTTTCCTAGGGAAAGAATTCAGTGGGCTGTTTCTGCCGCTTCACTATTTTCTCCACTGTGGTGCAAAGGTTACGGACCGGGTTAAGGTAAGTGTGCGAATGGACCAGGTTAAGGTGAGTGTGGGAATGGGATAGTTAGGGACCTTAGGGTTAGGGAGCGGGTAAGGTGAGTGTGCGATAGTTAGGGACCTTAGGGTTAGGGAGCGGGTAAGGTGAGTGTGCGATAGTTAGGGACCTTAGGGTTAGGGAGTGGGCAAGGTGAGTGTGCAATAGTTACGAACCTTAGGGTTAGGGAGCGGGTAAGGTGAGTGTGCGATAGTTACGGACTTTAGGATTAGGTTTTGGGTTAAGGTAAGTGGATAGATAGTAGTGTACGTAGTGTTTAGTGTAGGGTTAGAACTAGGATTTTAAGTGTATATGTGTAGATTACTTTTTTTGGTGTGCTTGTGTTGTGTGTGTGTTTCTCGGAACAGCTAATTTTTGACATTCCAAGTTCGAGTTTATGGTGTTCGATGTTTTGGGATTTTGATTATGTGATATACACCCAATGCCTCCATATTACAATTTCTATTTAAAATACTGTCTTTAATAATAATAATAATAATAATAATAATAATATAACCAATTGTATTATAATTATAACATTTCTGTTTTGCAAAGGAAGGCCTAATGACCAAGATCTCAAAACATAATGAATTATAATCTACAGTTGCTAGTGGCATACCAACACTAACCTTACTAATGAGATTTTGGTCATTAGTTAGAATTAAATCCAAGATTTTCTTTTTTAGTGTTGGTAGAGCCCAACTGAGTCAAGTTATAGACATAAATAATTTTAATAAATTTCCTGGCAAAATCAATCAAAGAACTAAATGTTCGCCAGTCAATATCTGGATAACTAAAATCACCTATTAAAATAAAATAATTATTCGCTAATCTTTATTTAAGGGTGACAAGAAACTCCTTATGGTTAACAACATGCATATTAAGTCTTCGACGACAGACTAAAATTCTAATACTCCTGGATCTTAATAAATTAATCATTAAAGATTCATTAATTATATCAGAAAATATTAAATCAGAAGGAATGGTATCTCTTACTAGTATGAGAATACCACCACCTCTTAAAGAGGCCCATTAACATTCAAATGTCTTAAATCCTAGAATTATTAAATCAATAGAATTCTTCACTTCATTTATAATCACCAAGTCATAATTCATATTAAATATAACAAATATAAATTCAGCAAATGTGTTACCAGTGCTCTGGGCATTACAAAAGTAGGTAAGTTAATTTATCATGAATAGACATACTACTGTGAATTTCATTGTTAACAGAACCTATAATATTATAACATCTTTTTCCAACAGTCTGGCATTCTGCTGTCTCCCTAAAAACATTAATTAACTCATAGAATGAGAGACATAAACAAACTCCTCCCATGAAGTGATGACTCCAAGATTGTAAACTGAACCCAGTTGTCTTAACCAAGTGTTAAACAAATGAGTTGTCATATCTATTATTATCTTCTGTTAAGAGAATAAGTAAGAAGTTTTTAAGTTGTGGAAAGAGGTAGTCATTAGTGTTGTGAGTGTTCGTCTATGATTTCCAATTTAGTCTTTTGAAATTTAGCATTGTAAGCTGTTGGTGAAATGAGATTCAGTGAAATGAGTTGTCAGTATTGTGAAATTTAAGCAATTTGGTCTCAGTGAAATGAAAGTCAGTGAAATGGCATTTCAGTGATCTGAAGTAGACCCATATATACATATATGCGTGTGTGTGTGTGTTTGTGAGTGTGTGTGTGTGTGTGTGTGTGTGTGTGTGTGTGTGTGTGTGTGTGTGTGTGTGTGTGTGTGTGTGTGTGTGTGTGAGTGTGTGTGTGTGTGTATATATATATATATATATATATATATATATATATATATTATATATTGCATAGATATATAGATATATATATAAATAGATCTATGTATATAGATAGATAGATAGATATAAACAAATACAAAATAAAATACAAACTAATTTTAGAGAAAGGCCACTCTCTTAGCACAAAAATTGTCGTCCAGGGAATGTGTTACTTTGGAAATACCATCCTTCCAAGGTTTTAGAGACCCTCTGCCTGTGGCATTAGGCCTCAGAACACCCCTTGGCATGTGTTAATGCCACAATAACATACAAACTGCTGGACATTATTCTTACTTGTGTACTCAGCATACTGAGTAGTATTTAACCTCAGAAGCCACAGTAGATAATAAATATAATTAAAAATGTCAGACTCGCAGAAAAACTCACATGAGCCAAAGCCACAGAGTTCTGTCTTTGAATAGCTATGTCTTTGTCACATCGATTATTACATCATTCTCAGCTAATAACAATAAGGTCTTTATATAATTATAAATTACACTTAAAAGTGAAATTCCTACTGTACACCTTCCAGTACAGCTCACCTCTGAATTTGCTTCAGCAGCTTTAGCTGCAGGAAAGCATGTTACTGCACTCAGTGGGTATAAATATGAAAAAAAATAATTTCAGTTTTGATATCACAATTCACCCCGGGGCTAACTCCAGTGGCTCTACTCGAGAGAGAGGTACTGGGAACTAAGGTTGGGTGGCACAATGCCAGGGTAATCCTATGGCTAGGCTTCTAAAGGCACTAGGGCCATTAGGCTAGTACACACCTATGAACCCATGAAGAACATTACATATTTATGTTTTTATTTGCTTTTGGTTATTTTATTCTGAAGAGAACAAATAATACACCATTTGTTTTCATTTGACTATCTTATAAAAGTTTCTCTCTGTCAACTTAAAAAGGTTATTCTTATCAGAGCTGTACTATCTACAAGTGAAAATCAGTCTTTCTCTACTCAAAGTTATTTTTTGACATTTTCCAGATTGGCAGTTTGTGACAATTTAACTGAAAAGCAATTGACTGAAACCCATTTTACTGAATCACAAATGATAGAAAAATATAGAAATGTAGGTAATACATGATATAGCCATTTCTGAGGATACAATGTGGTAGGGAAATGAGTCTAGAAGATTATATCTAGACTGGCAATGCATGTTGTATACCCAAATGTATAAATATTTTTGTGTTTGTGTGCCAACACTGATTCACTGTGTGTGGTGATTTTAATTTTCTCCAGAGGCTGAGTGGCCATGGAGTTAGTATATATAATTGAGTGGGATGTGAACAGTAAAGCTAACCACAAGGAAGGTGCAGGGGGGCTTGCCCCATTGCAAAAACATTGTTTTTATATTATATTTTCTTCTGTTAAAAGTTTTCTGTTATTTGTGATTCACTGAAATGTTTTTTGGTCAAATGAGTTTTCAGTCAATTGTTTTTCAGTCTGGTGGGTTTTCAGTTGTTATTCAGTCAAATTGTTACAAACATTTGACTTTCAGTTAACTGTAGTTGAATTTATTAATAGTAAGCCAATATCTATCTAGATAGACCTCTTTCTCTCTCTCTCTCTCCATATATATATATATATAATGTGCGTGTGTGCCTATGCGTGTGTGCGCGTGTGCGTGTGTGTGCGTGTGTGTGCGTGTGTGTGTGTGTGTGTGTGTGTGTGTGTGTGTGTGTGTGCATACAGTGTGTGTGTGGTGAAATACAAAGATTTTTTACTTCTGACATAACTGAATTCAGTGAACATATATCTTTAGAGTAGTTTTGCCTGATCTTTGATGCAGATGTCAAATAGCCCCCAGATAGAAGCCACATATAATGCCAGACAATAATAATCAAAACATTCTGATTAAATAGATTCCCTGGCACTATATAAAAGGCACTGTCTGTCATGTCTTCAATGGCTAACTCAGAAAATGGCAGCAAGAAAAGACTGAAAAACAAACCAAAAATGATGGACAGTCCCCAAAACAGACCAAAAGTAGTCCACAATCCAAGTGTATAAAAACACACTTTATTTCATTAAGCGCTTTTCGTCTCGCTAGTAGCATGACTTCTTCAGATCACATGAGATTACACAAAAACTGCATTTAAATCCTATCATTAGTACCAGTGTTCTCAACCACCAATCAAATTATCCCACTAATCACCTACATTAATTAATTAATTAATTAATTAATTAATTAATTAATTAATTTATTTATTTAACATATAAACGTGTCCTAAAATACAATAAAGCCACCATAATAATGTATCCTATGTAGCTTAAGTTAAATGCAATAGGTTTGTTAAACTTCTACTAACAAATACATACTTATATTGTATAAATAAACACCTTAAATACACTCACTGGTATAAACAATCTATTATCAAACAGCGCTTAATGTAAAATAAACCAGACTAGTTACATAACTAAAAAACTTAGCAATAAGGAAATGCTTTAAACTTTTACATGTTACTTAAAGTCTAAAAGGTTTTCTTAAAAACTTTTCTTGTATATATAAATTTAACAAATAAATTATCTTAAAAACCTCTTTAATTTTTAAATACAGGCTACTGAATAAATCTCATTCAAGCCAGGTGCATGGCATGCACTGGTTCATAATTGCCAAGACAATTCCAACTTTTCCAGAAGAAGAGAAGAAGGACACCCTCTCCCATCCTCCAACACATTATCTATTACTCTAAAGCCAAACGAGTGATTCAGGTATTCACCCACATGTTTAGCTAGTGCATTTTCTTGTTTGCACTTCCTAATACCATAAAGGTGTTCGTAAACCCTCTCCTTGAGTTTCCTGCCGGTTTTACCGATGTAAAACGCAGGACATGATTTACATGAAGCTAGGTAAATGAAACCCTTGGAATTACAATTGAATTTGCATTTAGTACTGTACTCTACCCCACATATGGAAAAATTCTGGTCTGTGTCCACATATGGGCAATAAGGGCACATCTGACATTTGCACATTCCTTTAATGTTAAAACAGTGCATTATTCCCTTGTTTCCTTCTAACAGGTTCTTAAGATTTTTTCCCCGTCTAAACACTGTTCTAGTTGGGGCTTGGAGTTTACCAAATAAGGCGTGGTCAGACCTAATTAGGTCCCAGCTTTTGTTTATAATGTTCATTATATAATAACCATCCAAACTAAATGAAATAATAAAGTTAGAAGGACCTATTGGGTCTCTTACATTGACATGTCCTTCTAATGTAGTTGGTTGAACTACCTCACTCACCCCCAAAATGTGTTGGTAAAACACCCTCTACCTTTTATTTGCTACTTCTACAGTTAGGTCTTTAAAAAGACGTTTAGGATACCCTCTCTTATAAAACATTTCTCCAAGGTTTTCACATTTTGATAGATAGTCCTCCTCATTTGAAACCATACGAGCTGCCCTCACCAGCTGCCCATTCACCACAGATCATTTCTGAGGTAGAAGATTACAGCTACTGAAGTGCAAGAATACATTGGAGTTGGTGTTCTTTCTAAATATTCTAGCAATGTAACAACTGTGCATCAAGTCCTTCTTCAAATCAATATCCAAGTAAGCTATCCTGTCTGTACTGACATTGTGGGTGAACTTTAAAAAAACTGTTGTGTTATTCAGGTTTGACACTAGCTGAATAGCATTATTCTTGTCTACTTCTATCAACATAAGAAATTGTATCTGACCTGCAATGTGTGGAACCTTCCTCACAAATTCCCCTTCCCAGTATGCCATGACTAGATTGGCAAAACTGGTCCCACACGGGGAGCCCATTGCCATGCCAGTTTTTTGTATATAGTACCTGTTGTTGATGGTAATAACATTTTTGGACAAAATCATGTCTAACAATTCCTCCACTAGTCCTATTTTTGACCTAGGGGCCCCTAAACTGTGCAGAACAGGCTTACCCACTCAATATCCTCCATGTGGGGGATCGATGAATGCAGGTCTTTAACGTCAATCGTTAAAAAATTCAAATTGTTGTTAAACTGGAGATTTTTAATGTTGGCAAAGAAGGACCATGAGTCTTTACAGATTTTTTTCTTGTTGCCATACATATTTTTTTAAAATATGATCTACGTACTTTGCACAGGCGTAGGTGATGCTATTTCTCGCATAAATTAAAGGTCTCCTCGGTGGGTTGGAGACAGATGTGTATTTTTGGTATGCCGAATAGGACAGGAATCTTAGGAGCTGGCATATTCAAAAAGTTAAAAAAGTCTGCATCAATCCTAGCCTCTATAAACATTTCATCCAGTAGTGAACATACTCTCCTCTAAGCAATATTTAACTCATTCCTTGATACTACAGAGAATACCTCACAGTTAAGAACTTTCTCCATCCTTTGCTGGTATTCATCTTTGTTCATTATCACCAATATTCCCACCCTTGTCAGGCTGCATTACTCTAACTTCTGTCTGTTGTAATAACAGAAGGGCCTCTTTCTTCTCTGTTGTTATATTATATAGCCCACCTTTAGTATGTTTTTGATGATTAAAATGGTTATACAAGTCCAACTCACAAACCTGCTCAAATAAAGCTAACGTGGGATGTAGGGGTACTAGAAATATGAAACATTTTGTGCACATAACATTCATTGCCAAACAAAAATTTAAGGTTCAGTTTTCGAATGATTAGCTTTAAGTCTATTACAGTTTCAGAGATTTCAGCTTTTCTAGTTGGCACAAAGGTCCTGTGAGAACTACAACAGAGTACCAAAAAGAGGTTTCCCTGTGACTGAACAAAATGGCTATAATTCCAATGTCAATACGGAAAGGAGTAGGTAACTTGGTGGGATTCCATCCACCTCAGAAGGAGAAGGAAATTTTTGGAAACAAGCCTTAGGCTACAACCTGAGGAAAGGTCTACCTGGAGTAGTTTACAATTCGATGAACAAACAGTATCCACGGCAGAGGTAATGGAAACACCTCTTAACAGCTGTAAAATTGTATACAATACCTAAGGTGACTTTAAAGATTTTAACGTCTCTTGCCTTAATGTTGACACTTTGTTAGCCGACTTGCTTGCAAAAGGACAGACCTTTGTACCAACTAGAAAAGCTGAAATCTCTGAGACTGTAATAGACTTAAAGCTAATAATTCGAAAATTGAACCTTACATTTTTGTTTGGCAATGAATGTTATGTGAACAAACCGTTTCATATTTCTAGTACTTATTGCCCCCCCCCCATCCCACTTCTGCATTATTTGAGCAGGTTTGTGAGTTGGACTTGTATAACCATTTTTATCATCAAAAACATGCTAAAGGCGGGCCATACAATATAACAACAGAGGAGAAAGAGGTCCTTCTGTTATTACAACAGACAGAAGTTAGAGTAATTCAGCCTCACAAGGGTAAGGGTTTGGTGATAATGAAAAAAGATGAATACCAGCAAAGGATGGAGAAAGTTCTTAACAGTGAGGTATACTCTGAAGTATCAAGGAATGAGTTAAATATTGCTAATAGGAGAGTATGTTCACTACTGGATGAAATGTTTATAGAGGCTAGGATTGATGTAGGCTTTTTTAACTTTTTGAATATGCCAGCTCCTAAGATTCCTATCCTATTCGGCATACCAAAAATACACAAGTCTGTCTCTGACCCACCAATGAGACCTTTAGTTGATGTGAGAAAGAGCATCACCTACGCCTGTGCAAAGTACATAGATCATATTTTTAAAAAATATGTAGGGCAACAAGAACAAATCTGTAAAGACTCATGGTCCTTCTTGGCCAACATTAAATATCTAAAGTTTAATAACACTTTGAATTTTTTAACAATTAACGTTAAAGACCTGTATTCTTCGATTCCCCACACAGAGGGTATTGAGTGGGTAAGCCTGTTCCTGCACAGTTTAGGGGTCCTTAGGTCTGAAATAGGACTAGTGGAAGAATTGTTTGACATTATTTTGTCCAACAATTTTATTACCTTCAACAACGGGTACTATATACAAAAAATTGGCGTGGCAATGGGCTCCCCGTGTGGGGCCAGTTTCGCCAATCTAGTCATGCCATACTGGGAAAGGGAATTTGTGAGGAAGATTCCCCACATTGCAGGTCAGATACAATTTTATACATGGTTTCTGGATTATATTTTTATGTTGATGGGAGGAGACGAGTATAATGCTATTCAGCTAGTATCATACCTGAATAACACAACAGCTTTTTTAAAATTCACCCACGCTTTTAGTACAGACAGGATAGCTTACTTGGATATTGATTTGAAGAAGGACTTGATGTACAGTTGTTACACTGCTAGAATATTTAGATAGGACACCTACTCCAATGTGTTCTTGCACTTCAACAGCTGTCATCCTCTGTCTCAGAAACAATCTGTGGTGAAGGGGTAGCTGATGAGAGCAGCTCGTATGGTTTCAAACGAGGAGGACTTTCTATTAGAATTTGAGAACTTTGGAAAAATGCTTTATAAGAGAGGGTATCCTGAATGTTTTGGAAAGGACCTTACTGTGGAAATAGTAAATAAAAGGCAGAGGAGGTTTTAACATCCTATTTTGGGGGTGAGTGAGGTAGTTCAACCAACTACATTAGAAGGACATGTCAATGTAAGAGACCCAGTAGGTCCCACTAACTTTATTATTTCATTTAGTTTGGATGGTTATTATATAATGAACATTATAAACAAAAACTGGGATATAATCAGGTCTGACCATGACTTATTTGGTAAACTCCAAGGCCCACCTAGAACATTGTTTAGAAGGGGAAAAAAGTTTAAGAACCTGTTAGAAAGAAACAAGGGAAGAATGCACTGTTCTAACATTAAAGGAATGTGTAAATGTCAGATGTGCCCTTATTGCCCATATGTGGACACAGGCCAGAATTTTTCCATACATGGGGTGGATTACAGTACTAAATGCAAATTCAATTGTAATTCCAAGGGTGTCATTTACTTAGCTTCATGTAAATCATGTCCTGCGTTTTACATCGGTAAAACCGACAAGAAATTCAAGGAGAGGGTTTATGAACATGTTTATGATATTAGGAAGTGTAAACAAGAAAATGCACTTGCTAGACATGTGGGTGAATACATGAATCACTCGTTTGGCTTTAGTGCAATAGATAATGTGTTGGAGGATGGGAGAGGGGGTCCTACTTCTCTTCTTCTAGAAAAGTTGGAATTGTCTTGACAGTTATGAATCAGTGCTTGCCATGCACCTGGCTTGAATGAGATTTATTCAATAGCCTGTATTTTAAAATTAAAGAGTCTTTTAAGAGAATTTATCTGTTAAATTTATATATACAAAAAATGTTTTTAAGAAAACCTCTTAGACTTTTAAGTTACATGTAAAAGTTTAATGCATTTCCTTATTGCCCAGTTTTTTAGTTATGTAACTAGTTTGGTTTGTTTTACATTAGATGCTGCTTGATAATAGATTGTTTATGCTAGTGAGTGTATTTAAGATGTCTATTTATACAATATATGTTTTAAGTGTATAACTATTAGTAGAAGTTTAACAAACCTATTGCATTTAACTTAAGCTACATAGTATACATTATTATGGTGGCTTTATCGCATTGTAGGACACGTTTATATGTTTAATTAATTAATTAATTAATTAATTAATTAATTAATTAATGTAGGTGATTAGTGTGATAATTTGATTGGTGGTTGAGAACACTGGTACTAATGATAGGATTTAAATGCAGTTTTTGTGTAATCTCATGTGATCTGAAGAAGTCTTGCTACTAACGAGACGAAAAGCGCTTAATGAAATAAAGTGTGTTTTTATACACTTGGATTGTGGACTACTTTTGGACTGTTTTGGGGACTGTCCATCATGTCTTCAATGGCTGGTAACAATACAAAATTCAGAAGCTTCTAATAAGATACTAGGGTACAAAACTCATTAATACTGACCCAGTGGAATGCACTCCTTGTGAGATCATACACGACCTTTGATGTAAGAGTCACATATAATGGCCATGAAGCTCTTGAATAGCTGTTTCCTGCCAGCAGTTCTGTAAATGCCATTTACTGTCATACATCACCTGCCACCAAAAAAAGATACCCATGTTGTCTGTAGTATTAGTAATGTCTCCACAGACAAAAGAAATGTAGCTGGCTCATCTAGCAACATGTGCTGGTCTCTGAAGCATTGACTGTTGATTGGTATTTTCATATCATTTAGCATTTTATAGTAGAATCAAAATCCACATCTCTATAGCTCTTTGTATGAAGAACATCAAGAACAAAATAAGGTTGGCTTTACTGTAGAAAGTTGATGCCTTTATACCATTTAGCATCCTGTTTATACATGCCTCCTCAGCTGTCAGCTCTTCAAGGGGGAAAAAAAGCAAAGCTGTACCAGCATTTTGGTTTAGAAATTGAAAAAAAATACAGCAAACTATCAGTTAACCGGCACCAATGGGGATTGGTGGATGCCGGATAAAACTCTAAAAATGTAACAAGGTATGTTTCTGTGGGGGAAAACAGAAAGTGCAGCTCATGAAAATTGGACTGCATTAGTTTGATTTTTTTTTTTGCCGGTTGCTTGAGAGTGCTGGTTGCTTGAGTTCTGGATAACTGTGAGTTTAATGTATATTAAATAATGTATCCAGGGACTGTCATGTATGCCCTATAACACTTTGCACCTGAGGCAGATGCCCCTTTGCCCCACCTTTACTACACTACTTTGTCTCAATGAGAAGAAAATAAAAGACATAATATTCACTGTATTTCAGCTTGCTGTGTTGGGTACCCTCCGCCTTGTCCACTGCTAAAAAATAAATAAATACAATCTTGAAGGTATCATGTAAAGAGCTGGATGCTTTTTGCATTACCACCACTGTCCACAGACTGATCTGTTTTTCTACACAAGAAAGTGAAAGATGTAGGACATCATAGCGATTAACTTCTTTGGAGCTTTCAGACATTAATCTCTGTCCTAGCTCCCACCCAACTACAGAAATCTGTAGCAATTGTCACTTTAATGTATCTCTGCATGTCATTTGCTTTCTTCCACTGACTGTCTCTCGTAAGTCTCAACCTTTTATCTCCTAAATGTGGACTATTACCTCTCATACAGCATAGAACAAAAAGTCAGAATGTGGAACACAGGAATACTTACAAATAACTTCAACTATTGAGTCACGGCATGCTTAATAATAATGGTTTCATACTTATTAAACATTACTTTGATCAGATAATACAACTGCACTTTATTTACCATGGATACTTACTAAAAAAATCACAGCAATGAAAGTGTGAAAGATTTGTTCAGTGGAATAATACAGAACATAGATATTAAATTCGAAATGTGGAACATCTCTGGTAATAAGGTACAGCTGAGAGTTATACTTCTTCTCCTCAATAAGACAGGTTTGGCAATCAGTTGTGATCAGAAAAAGTGGTAAAAATCTTCACAGAAATGTATGCTGCTTCTGAGGCTGAAGAAGCCACAAAAGAAAACCATGCCTCTTAATTGTCTCTGACTTTGCAAAACATCCCTGATTTTTCTCTCTTTCTCCCTCACCCATTTCTTTCTCTCTCTCTCTCTCTCTCTCTCTCTCATTTTTATTTTTTTTGGTTTACTTTCCCTGTCTATAGTTTTTATCTGTCTCGCTGAGAATCACAGAGAAGTTAGTAAAACCAGACAGTATTTAATGAAATTTATTTTTTTTAAAGAAATGCATGTTGAAGCAAAACATGATGGTCTATTAAACATTTAAGTGAATTAGAGTCTTCTTCTTCTTTCGGCTTTTCCCGGTTAGGGGTCGCCACAGCGGATCACCTTGTCCGCACATTGAATGGCAGTGGAGTTTTACGGTGTCGAGTTGCCAGCCCGGCACCCAACCTTCCACAGAAGGCACACTCACATGCACACCTAGGGCCAATTTAGAGTGTCCAATCCACCTGCAGCATGTCTTTGGGATGTGGGAGGAAACCGGAGCACCCGGAGGAAACCCACGCGACCACAGGGAGGACATGCAGACTCCGCACAGAAGGCACCCCAGCCGAGGATCGAACCGGAGAACCTCTTGCTGTGAGGTGGCAATGCTAACCACTGCACCACCGTGGCCGCCCTATTTAAGTGAATTAGAGCAATATTTAAAAATTGCCCCTGATTTTGAGACTTTGCCCACCCCCCATTATTATTGGCTATATTCAGAATTCTTGAAAAAAGAATGTGAGATTTATGCTGGGAGCCAAGCCTCTAACCTGTCACTGATTTTGCAGAACTTGCCTGATTGTGCCTTCTATTTTTGTCTTCTCCGTGATGGTATGGTAATCACTGTGGCTTATAGATTGCCAATAATACCAGAAATTAGAATTTCACACATTTCATTCTTCAGAAAATGCATGTTGATACAAAACGTACCCCAAGATTCAGTAAGGTTCCATGAAGGAATAGCTTATTCCTGCAGGGAAATGACCGTTTAAGAGCAGCATGGCAGCGCGCCATGCATAGATATGAAGGCATGCTGCCTCTGCTCCTAAACTGATACGGAGCATGGATGAGTGCAAGATGTGTGT
The DNA here is from genome assembly GCF_019279795.1 of Protopterus annectens. Classification (NCBI taxonomy): domain Eukaryota; kingdom Metazoa; phylum Chordata; order Ceratodontiformes; family Protopteridae; genus Protopterus; species Protopterus annectens. The sequence goes on along the minus strand of NC_056733.1, from coordinate 1,188,476,979 downwards.
CTAAGACCAGAGCTCTCACAATATACACCCCCCTGCAGTCATGAATTGCTGTTCGGCAATTATAATGAGTGAGAACTCTCATAGGGGGTTGCATACCTCTCAACTGTACAGATCTTTGCAGAATGTCCAGATTTTTGACTCATACGTTTGGCCTGTTCCCCATTTTTCATGGCAAATCACTGGTATGATCTCAGGACTGAAGTTGATAAATAATGGCATACATTTAAGTTTCAGATTGCAAATCCATCATGAAAATATATATTAAAACAAATCTTGTTACTCTAGCAACTTTCTTAAGTTTATAAGAGCAATATTTAAAATATGTCCCTAGTTGTACCTCATTTTGTCAGGTTCCCTATTATAAGACTGAAGACACATTCTTTCAAATGCGTCTTGGTCAAACTGAAAAGCCTGAAATGTCAAAATATTGAAGCAGCTTTTGAGTGAATTATTTCCCTGGGAAAGAATTTGCTTAGCCGCTTCATTACTTTGCCGTTTTCGGCACTGTAGTGCAGTCTCGCAGTTGGTATATTTAAGTAGGGCGGGTGGTGGGCCCTAGGGGAAAAAAAAATTGCTGTTCTGACAGTTCAAAATTTTAAGCTTTCACTTACATAGAGTTGATTAATCACGGTTCGCTTTTTCCAGCATTCGGTGATCTAATATTGACCCTTTTGTCAGGCTTTGTCCAGATATTTTGCATGAAGAGGTTTAGAGGTATGGGGGTTGCCACCTCTTTAAATGCCAAAAGTGGAACAGTTAGTGTAGAAACATGGCATGTTGCAGGAGAAAACACACCCACAGCCATTACAAAGGTCAAAGCCCCACTTCCCAAGAAAACCCTATGATCATGGCAACTGAAACACACCAGGATGTCTGCCACATGTGCAGATGCACTCAGAAATCCACAGCAATAAGTGAAACCTGTCCCTTCCTAGAGAAAATAACACTAGAATTTTTTTATCAAACAGATTAAATCTAACCATAGTTGCGTGGGTTTGCCCATTGCTTAGCTACTCATACTGTAGCTTAAATAGCACAAGAAGATAAATAGCAAGATATATGCAATAAAAGCAATTATGCAATAGTGTAGTGGTCAGAGCATTTGCTTTGTGAGCAGTCATTCACGGTTTGATCCTCACTTCTTAAATTCCATTTTCCATGTGAAAGCAATTCATGGACATTTTTTTTTTTGCTGTATAACCAACTAAATAACATATATTTGTGGACTGGAGTACTGCAAGATGTGAGGTGTCATTATAATAATGTGGTAAAATCCACAGATAAACACAAGTGCTGCATACAGTATACATACACATGATGCAGGGATACTAAATAAAGTTATAATGTGTAATGAATGCTAAACCCATGCCATACAGCAAATAGTGTAGAAAATGTATAAAGTGTCCAAATCTACCACTTTCCCAAGACCCATGTTTCTTTTCTTTCTAAATTAGTGTGGGGGTAAGCGGGAGTATGCACTTTTAAGCAGTAGCAAGTGAGTTTAAGCCTATTTGTGTGGGGGTAAGCAATGCCTACACAAGATAAGCAATTTAGAGGCTGAGTGTAAGAAAATGTAACCAAAAGTTAGTATTGCTTACCATCACGCAAACCCACGTAAACCCACTTACAACTGCTTAAATTGCCTTAATCACTCTGTATCCAACAGCCCTGTTCTGCCCAGCAACAAAATAAACATTCCTTGCAGGTCTTGGACCCAGGACCCTGTACACTACAGTCACAGCAGTTAACCAATAAGCCATCACAGCTGTCCACAACATTGAGGTATACCCAAACAGATCCTCACTACAGCAAAATCACAATTTACACGTGAAAGAAATCTATAAACAGTTTTATGTTGTATAACCTACTAAATAACATATATATGTGAAGTGGAGTATTGTATTAAGTCCAGATGTGAGGTGTCATTGTAATACAGTGGCGAAATCCCCCAATAAACACAAGTACCCCATACAGTGTACATACACATGAATCGTGGATACTAAACAAATATATAACATGTAATGAATGATAATTCAATGCCAAACAGCAAATAGTGTGCAAACTTAAAAATAAGCAACTCTAAGCATTGCACACCTCTGCTTACCAGGTGCAAGCAATGCATAGCCCAGCTAAACCGATTTGCCCATTGATATGTCCCTTTAAGCAATGCCAACCTTAGGTAAGCAGGTTTGCCCATAGCTTAGCATTTTCAAAACCATCCAGTCATGGCAAAGTGTGAGAAATCAGCCCTATTTAAACCCCACAGGCAGAATATATCTCATACTTCCTCCTGTAGGCACAATGGCTGGTGTCAGGGAAGGATTGCACTTCTGAGTGCAGTGCTGGGGCATCTAGGAGTCCAAGGTCATGGCAGGACTCCTGGTAAAAGACTGTGAAGAGAGACTGCTGCAGGGCCAGTACCGGGGTTCCCAATATAAAACAGAAGCCTGGGAGTGTCTCACCCATGAACTCACCAGTGCCTCTGGCATCCCTCGAACTGGTGAGCAGGTCAGGCATCACTATGCCAACCCAAAATGGAGGAAGAGGGAGCCCTTGGATCAGTGGAGCCAAGAAGCTAGGCAGGGTGATGTCCCAGCAATGTGTAAGTACTCATCCTACTACCTGTTTAATAACTGCCAGCTCATGTATATTATGGATAGGTAGGTATGGCTAAATATTCCACTTATGTGTTTGACAGTGGCAGCGGAGCGGGCTGTGAATCAGGAAGCCCATGGATGTAGGCTGCAGAGGCTGCATCACGAGGCAGGTTAGTAATAATCTCGCATGTACTGTCATAAGAAATAAATCTAAAATTAGTAGAATGTTAATTGCCAGTATAAAGCCTGTATTGTGTATGGGATGTACTGAATAAACCAGGTAATATGGCAGGAAGTGTCTCATATAGGTTGTATGTAAATAAAAGGGTAACAGCGTGGCAATAAAGGTCTAACTCCTGGACTACTTGTATTTACTCTGGTATCATATGGTAATGCAGTGCTGCATTCTTTTATTAGTACTGTTGTATTAAACACTGTTACCCACACTGTGCTACATAAATAAAATGTGTAGGAATGTCTGTATACGACTGTTGTAATCACAAGGTCATATTGTACAACTCAGAGAGACTTAGACATGAAACAGTGAAAAGATAGACAACAAAATCCAAATAACACACTCAACTGAGATGTAAATTGTTATATTTTTAGCACACACAGCCATGGTTTAAATTGTGGGAGTGGTAGTAAGCTGTATGCAGAATCATATCCCTCAACTGTACAGATTTTGTCAGAAAGTTCAGATAATTGACTTACACTTCCTGCCTGTCACTCTGTCCCCATGGCAAATCAGTGGGATGATCCCAGAAGTTTAGGCAGCAAATAATGACATACAATGACTGCCAGACATCATAACCATCAGAAATATATCTATAAGAACAAACCTGTCACTCCAGCAACTCCTTAAAATGTTATGAGAGTAATATGCAAAGTATGTCCCATCTCTACCCCCATGTTGTGAAGCTATGACGAGAGTATGTGCAGTAACAGAGTGAGACGTATGTATATAATAATAACGTGGAACCTGGTAATATGTGCGGCAACATTCAGGTAATGTTAACAAACATTCCCTCCACAGGTCTGTCAGATAAGAAAACTGTGCTTGTAAATAAAAGATTGAAATCCTGCACTGGTTATGTTTATTCTGGTATTGTATGGCCTTGTTAGTGTTGCAGTTTCTCTGAATAATAATGTATTACTCATCACTGTCTCCCACACTGTGCTACATAATAAAACTGTCTAGAAATCCCTGTATAAGTGTGTCATAATTACAAGGTCAGATTGTAAAACCATGGGAGACTTATAGACAGAAATCAGTGAAGCAATACACAGCAGTATCTAAAGAGCACACTCAACTGTGATGCACACTTTTTTATTTTTAGCAGGCACAGCCATGGTTCGAATCCTGAGAGTGATAGTAAGCTGTATGCAGAATCATACCCCTCAACTGTACAGATTTGTTCAGAATGTCCAGATAATTGGCCCATATCCACTGCCTGTTACCCTGTCCCCCTGGCAAATCAGTGTGATGATCTCTGACATTTAGGCAGCATTTAATGACATATAACTGACTGTCAGACCTGTAAATGTTCAGAAAATATATATGAAAAAAAACTGTCATTGTAGCAACTCACCAAAGGTTTATGAGGGCAATTGTCAAAATATGTCCCAGTTTCACCTGCATGTTGTCAAGCCTTGACCAGAGTGTGTGCAATAAGAGATTGAGAGGTATGTGCATAACATCAACCTGGAATCTGGGAATATGTGTAGAAACAGTCAGGTAGTGTTAACAAACAATACCTCCACAGGTATACCAGTTAAGAGGTGTAAAGTGCAGGTAAAACACAGTTCACATATATAGTTGTCTACAAACATACCACTGTCCAAACTAAGGCCATAGGGTAGTATAACAATACCTGTAAGGTACAGATTACAGTAGTGACTAAGAAAGTATTGAGAACTACAGGGATACACAAGTTGTTAATTGACATCTCCCCCCCCCCCACCATATCTTTAGTTATAATCTAAATACACAACTCAATGGGTATGTGTACAATAAAATCTACTGTTGAGACATATGTCCTATTGTTTGATAAATATTTAAATTTGTTTCTATGCATGTGCCATGTTGAAATACTCTCACATTGGTGGCATGCTGCCATCAATGTAACCTGCATGCTGTTGTAATGGTCACTGTAGTTCCATATATGCATGTGTTCTGTTTGCTATGCAACTGTTCCATATCTGGTGTTTTGGGTTAATGGGAATATCTATGCATGCTGTTATACCTAATCCTGGAACTTGTTAACTATTACTAACCCACATATGTTTTAAAACTGAAACACCATAGCACATTTGGGAAGGACGGTCCCAGCGGACCCAGCTCTCCCATCTCACCTGGCCATGGAACCGGGCACCAGCATGTCTTAGGCCCACCCCTGGACATCCACTTCCACTGGTCCTGCACCACCTTCGGGTGGAACCGCCTAAGGGAATGAGGTGTGCTGCCCCAGGAGCAGGTGCGGACAGGAAACTGTCATCCATCGTCAGGTCTGGGGTCTGGTGCATAGTGAGCACTGCAGGGAGTTCAGAGATCAGCTATGCCAGCTTCAGGGCCACGTGGTACATTTAGATGGTCAGCCTGTCCCTCCTACCCAACCCCAGCACAGCCACCTTTGGGGCCGTGAAGATGTAGTAGTGACTACCCATGGGTGAGGACCTCAGTCCCACTTTTTCCATTTGTGGGCTTATGGGTTTCTGACTTCCAAACACCCCTACCCATCCAAGGTGTTTATCTTCCACATGTGTAATACACCAGCCCTGTATGCTGTCTTGTCTGTCTTGTCTGTCATCCTCCCCAAATATACCAAATATACCTAATATCCTTCCCCAACATCCCACTCTCACCTTAAAACAAAAAGGGCAATCTCTTCCCAAAAACAAAATCTCGCCACATACATAGCTGTCCATTTTGCACACATGTCCACTGGACACATGTAATCTTGTCTAATTGGCTTCACAACATATTATTGTTGTCCTCAACCATCTCTCAGGGGTTTGAGTGTCCAAATCTACCTCCAAATCAGTGTATATGCACAGCTGTTGAGTAGAAGAAATGGGCAGTTATGGACCTTCCCTACACCCATCCTGCAAATCCCTATCATTTTCCATACTGTCTTTCTCTCTTTGTACCCCTTTTTCACCACTTTCCTATCACCCATTTTTCTTTTCTTTTCTTTTAAAGAAATTAGTATGGGGTAAGCGGAAGTAAGCACTTTTAAGCAGCAGTAAGCGGGTTTAATCCTGCTTGTGTGAGGGTAAGCAATGTGCACACAGAATAAAGAATTTTGAAGCTAACTCTAAGCATATTTAACTGGAAATTAGCATTGCTTACCATCACGCAAACCCAAGCAAACCTGCTTACAACTGCTTAAACGTGCATTAATCACTCTGTATCCAACAGCCCTTGTTCTGCCCAGGATCTGGCACACCATAGCCAAAGTGATTTACCACTGAGCCATGCCAGATATGAATAACCCTGCTGTTTTCTCAAACATATCATCCAGCACAGTCACTCAGCAGTAGAAATCTATTTATATATGTAGATGCATATATATATGTATATATATATATATATATATATATATATATATATATATATATAATATATATATATATATGTGTGTGTGTATGTGTGTGTGTGTGTGTGTGTGTGTGTGTGTGCGTGTATATAGATAGATATATAAGACAACACAAAAAATACATATATGACCAGAGGAACCATTAATGGTGATGAGGGGGCCCAATTCAAGTACCTCTTGTAATTATTGATATCATCCCCTAGTCCACAGCCAAAGAGATCAGCCTTGCAACACAATACCAACACTTGTAAGTCTCATACCCAGGACCGTACACAACATAGCCACAAGAAGTTAACAGTAATCCATCTCACCTGTACAATGTCAAGATGGTATCAGTAGGACATCATGCAGAATAGTCTGTCTACCATAGGGAATGTATACTGTGGAAGTAGTAAACATTCCAATGATACATATACACACACACACACATATATATGGATATATATATATATATATATATATATATATATATATATATATATATATATATAGATATATAGTCATATATATGTATATACACATATACAAATACTACTGCATATAGATATGTATAGACAATACATATTTAGAGGGTACATAGTATATTGAACAGCCAGTATTCCTACAGTTTGCACCTTTTAAAATGGGCAGTATTTGATTCTGTCATACAAAAGACAATTATTGCATGAAACATATACCCACAGAGAAGTCAAAGGATATGACACCACACAAAGGTATACCTACATAAGAAATGTTTATTTGTGTACTATTTCAGTTGTATATGCCATGTCATATAGCTGTTACATGTTTTAAATATACAATAACTGAATAATGCAACTCTCAAGCAAAGCATTTTATACAGTAATCAAAAAGCATAACATATGTTGCTGTTCAGGCCAAGGCTTTCAAGTAGTACAACAGTAAAGAAATACTGGATGTGAAGATAAGAATCAATCAACAGTAAGTAATGCAGATGTAGTTCAGCAGCCTCCAATTACACTCTGTACTCAACCCCTGGGAGAAAAGAATTAAGTTGTCACAATGAAGATGTATGTTACATAATGCTTAACTTAAAACATCACTATCACAGTGACAGACAGAACAGTCTGTACAACAGTAAGCACTAGCCCACCAATGTCTCTGTGGAGCTCCCTATGCACCAGAACCTGGACCTGACTTCGGGTGACAGGATCTTGTCTGTGTGTGCTCCCAAGGGTGGGGGCAAACACCATCCCCTGAGGTGGTTCCACCTGAAGGTAGTGCAGGACCAGTAGATGATGAGGTCCCAGGGTGGGTCCCAGATGTGATGTGGCCTGGTAACTTGGCCAGATGAGGTAGGAGAGGTGGTTCTGCTGGCAACTGTCTTCCCAAACATGCTATTTTGCCACTGTTAGAGAACAGATATTGGTAGTAATAGTCCACACATTCCAGGATTATGTCTGCATGCATAGATTACCACAATAACACAAAACAACAGATGTGCAGCAATCACATAGCAAACAGAACACATGCATATATGGAACCACAGTGGCCCTTACAATGGCATGCAGGTGACATTGTTTGTAACAGGCCACCAATGATAGTGTCTCATCATGGAACATGGCTACAAACACATTGCACAAATTGTTGTAGAATACAATATATTATATGTCCCAACAGTAGGTATGCTGTAGACATACCTGTTGAGTTGTGTGAGCAGATTGTTGTTGCAGATATTGTGGGGGGGAGACAGAGATGTGAATTAACATCTATTATATCCTTGCAGTATGAGGTCCTGAGACCTATTTCCCTCTTTATGTCTTTCAGGCACAATGTCTCGGGAGAGACTTCTGATTTACACACCCTAGGAGAATTAAGTCATCATCATCTACCTAGTGAAGCACTTCCACACCCTGTTTGGGCATACAGCCCATGATCTGCAGGAGAGGACCACCCTGTGGAATGATCTTGTCCACAGGGTAAACAAAGTCGGCCTGCATAACCGCAGTTATGACCAGGTCTGACATTGATGCACTGATTTCCTCCACCATGAGTGTCAGCGTGCTGCTGCAGTTAGGGGGGACCAGCTTGCAACGGTAGGGGGGGTCATGCCATCCAGCCCCTCTGACACATGTTGAGGAGCTCCGCGCCAGCCTCAGGGCACCTGCCCACCCACAATCACAAGACCTGGTGGAGAGCATAGTGGAGGTGGGTGCTACCCACACAATGGCTGAGGAGCATGCAGATAAGGCCACAGGGCACATCAGTAGATCACTGTTGCATATCAATCTGCATCTGTAGAGTTTAATCATGCATATGTGAGATGAAATATATATAGTCTGTTGCTGCGTTGTAATAATAAACAGATGTGCATAATCTGTAGTATTATGGGTCTGTACTGTTGATGTACTGTAATGCTGCTCCCACCCTGTACTAATGCCACAGGTGTGGCTACTGTCATCACATTTCTCACACAACTATGTAGGTCCCACTGGTATACATCCGGGGCAGCAGCCTGTAGCTGGTGAGTATGGTGTTTGTTCAGGTTTGCCAATACACCGGTCATGTTATGGCCATGGTATATTCCATACACACCTTTAACACACCTACCCATAATGCATGCTGTTCATGTTCACGTATTGTTGCTGTTAACTGCACTACATCCTAGTGGTCATCATGGTGGCATATCTGAATGGTAAGTAAGAGTCCTGCAATATAACTAACAACCTGTCACTGCAAGATGTGTGCACAGAGATGACCATAATGGTGGGACAAATGGCCTACAGTAGGGACATGTCTGAAACATCACCCTTATATAATGCTACAACAGTGTATATACCACTATTACAACGGCAACTGTTGCAGATCTACACTACGGCATATCACAATTCTGCATTCCAACTCTTACAACCTGCAATGTGGTCCTAACATGAGCAATGAATGTGTAATATGGAATCCTATGTTAGGACTACAAATATGGGGAATGCATACCTTCACAAACACTGGAAGTATATGTGTGCATACACTCCAGATAACATATTGTGGAAGCAGCCTTTGAGGTACTGACAGCATGAATTCTTCATGAAGGTGGACCTTCCAGCAAGTACAGGTCCTCAGTGTCACACCAAAAATGGTCTGATGTCCAAGTTGTTTGGCCATCAAATGTGCCCACTTACCTGCAACACAGACAGTCATGGCTTGCACACATCTTACAAGCCATGGAATGGATTCCATGCCCAACAGGTAGCATCCAGGAGTTGGACATGTCGCCTTACCTTACCATTGCATATACCATGCCAAACAGTGCAGACATTCATGTATGTGGCAAGGATGTATTGGAAAGGATTGATGTAGAAAATAAACAGATGGCTATTCAAGACAGATGATGACACATGTTGCAAACTGGTCATGCAGGCTGCCTAGTAACATGCCACAACACTGAGGGAGTTTCAGGAATGTCTGTCAAGTACTGGCTGTGCAGTACCTTTGCTGACAATTGCCTGCACTCTGCATAAGTGTGGTCCATGGGTTTGAGTAATCAGATGGGACAGTTGTGCCACAGCAAACATCAGCCAGGCCTCTCTACAAGTAGCATATGCATAACAGCAAAAGTCTCCCAAAGGCATGCATTGCAATGTGTACTGGTGTACCAAGACCACGTTGGAAACCTACAGGCAGTATCAATTAAGATACATGTGCTGCACAACCAACACCTCACCCCACCTCAGGCCCACCATCCCCATCTGTACCTTGCTGGTGCCAGTGTATACCTGAATGTTTGCCATTCATTAGCAGAGACTAGGCTGGTACACATGGTGTTCAAAGTTTTGGACACTGCAAAATGACACACATGTGTAGGCCATAGTTGTCAAGCATCTGCAAAAAGGCTAAGGATGGGGAGGGGGTGTCATCCTGAAATACTACAGTGCAGTGAAGCAGAGATCCAAAGCTCACTAAGAATGACTGTATCTGCACACAGTCATGGTCATGAATTGTGGCAGACATAACCCTGACTCCACAGCAATAGTGATAGCACTGTGTGACCTCCAAGGGCTGTGCACATAAGTTGACCTTGCAATCATGCAGAGTTGGGGGGCATGTGTAGGGCATAGTGACCAAATACTGGGAGATGCAGATGGCCCATTCTAGTATACCCTTCCAGGAATAGTGACTGCTGTAGTACACATAACAATAGGTGCAACAAACCATCATGATAAGGGTGTGCACACATATGCACTCACAAATTGTATGCATATCAATCAACATCTGCACAACTAACACATTTGTTTGATACTGCATTTGATTACACAGGTCATATGTCACATATCAGGTCCGTGTAATGTTAACATATGCAGTAATGTGGTCCCATGGGATATCAGGGAAGAGAATGCCATATCAATAAGGGTGTTTGCACACCCCATAGCCATGGTAAGGTTTGAAGGTTGTCAGTGTAATTGTATTTTATTGGCCATACATGCACCTCTGATGATCAGATCTGTAAATCAGATATCAGGCATTCACAAATGGCATCTGTCCACATATCATTCCAAGTATGTGTCGGACAAACACATAGGGGCTGTGAGCAGTAGAGTAAACATAACTGACACACATATACACATTCAGCAATGGTATGCACACCTGTGAGGTATGGTGCACAGTACATGCCAGGGTGCCGAACAGGTGCACAGCAATACTGTGCACATGGGAGCAGTGTGTTCCAGGGGAAGAGGCATCACCTACTAACACAACCCATGCATCACAGAGATGTATAATGTTGCTGGCAGGGATTGACTACAGCTGCACTGCATGCTGTTAAGTGCCATATGTCATGCATGTTGATAGATAAGAAATGAGAAGTCTGTATGTAATATCTTTGTGCAACCTCACCTGTAGTGTGTGTATGTGTGTGTGTATGTGTGTGTGTGTGTGTGTGTGTGTGTGTGTGTGTGTGTGTGTGTGTGTGTGTGTGTGTGTGTGTGTGCGTGTGTGTGTGTGTGTGTCTGTGTATGTGTATATGTGTTTGGGGGGGTAATTTGTCTGTAAGTGCTATCTGGTGGAGTGAAGGGGGTTGATGTATGTAGAATGCGTGTGTGTGTGTGTGTTTGTATGTGTATCCATGTATGCACATGTGTGAGTGTGGGGTTGTTCATACCTTTCAACTTCCCTTAGAAATCGGGTAGTACATGGACATGGACAGACACATTAGACAACAGGAATACTTTTCTGAAATGTAATCTCAGGACAGCTGATAGTATAATAAAGTCTGCAGCATGAAAGATGCATTGGGAGGGAAAACTAGACACCAGGGATACTTTTTTAATTGCAATCAGCAGAAATGTTAAAGAATACTGACGTATGCAGCACTAAAGATGAATTGGGGAATTACTAGATAACACCAAAGAGTGTTTCCAAATATTACTGTAGTCCACATAAAAATTTAATAGAGCAACAGATCTTGCATCTACTGAACAATAGTTATGTATGACACTCCAGTGCATGACATTACTGATTGACTGTAGTAGCCCGTAACATATGGTGGCCATGCTCAAGACATCTGGACAAAACCAGGGTGAAAACTTGATGACATCAGGGAGTGTTTGAAAAAATTACTCCAATCAAGTTAAAGAGTTAATGGAGTAACAGGTCATGTTTTGTGATCACGTTTCTGAGCAATTAGAAGAATGATACGTTAATGATTGGTATTATTGACTGTAATTATTCAAGACTGATGCAGGATGGGGAAATAAGAGAAGGAACTATGGACATTCTGTAAACTCCGGGACAGGTAAGTAGTATGCTGGAATGTCAGTGTGTGTGTGTGTGTGTGTGTGTGTGTGTGTGTGTGTGTGCACTGTTAAGCAATGGCGTACAGGTCTTAAAGTCTTAAAGTGCATTTCTTGTTTTCCTCTCACAGGTGGTGAGGTGGGTCAGGGTCCCTCCTGCAGGCAATCTGATGTTGGTGTCCATACAGACACTGAAAATGATGATAGGTGTGTTGAGGCACAGGCGGGGTTGTCAGGGGCTGAAGCTGCGCTGTATGACATCCCACTGTTATCTACCCCATCCTGGCACACAGTCACATTGCCTATACATACTTCATCACCAGTGGCCATAGCTGAGGGACAGTTGGCAGTTGGTGGCATATGACAGGACATTGTGGTATCTATGGCACATGTGTCTGGACACAGCAGCCATAGCCAGATGTCCAAAGGGGTACCACATAGGTAGATGTACAGGGATGCTCATTGGAGGGCTGCTGGTCATCATGCCCCTGGCAGCAGTGTCACATTTGGTACCACCAGATGCATGTTTCAGGCCATCATGGAGGCACAGGCACTTATGGAATGGTACACCAGACAGGCTCTGAGGCTGCATACGGCTAATCATTCAGCTGTTATTGGCAACATCCATGATCTTTCAGGTGCCCTCCATTATTTTTCAAAGGTCATGGATAGATGGTTAGGTGAGATAGTGGGAATTCTTGACCACAGAATGTCCATGCTCGAGCATATAGTGGGAGTGGTGCAACAGCCACGTGGACGTAGGCCAGCATCACAAACAGCTGGAGGTCGACGTGGACATGCCAGAACACAGAGCTGCTCCCAAAGTGGCAGTACCAGCCTCAAAACTGCAGGGGGGCACTGTCAACACCACACAACAGCAGGTCACATGCACGTGGCCCTGGCCAGTCCCAAGAGGGACCCAGATCCAGCGGACATATGTCATCCACAGGGGAGAGTATCCATATCATGGCTTGTACCTGGTGGTGCCCGTGGAACCCCTGGCAGGCACAGTTCTTGTGTCCATGGCTGGAGACAGTGAACTGCACACCCTGCCAGGTATGGTCTACAGCTGTCCAACAAACCACTGTATAGGGTAGCCACATGGCAGAACTGTGTGCATGCATACACACACAATACCAACACAGCGAGGGCAACCCCATATGTACACACACCACATCACCGCAGCCAAATTAATAATTAAACCCCCTCACTCACAAACATGGTGTCAAATGTATGGCTTCCCTAGGTCTCTGGCATACCAATAACACACCCTATGGATATGATGATACCTGTGCCACATCCCTGTCATTTATATCATTGATGCAGGAACAGGCTATTATGGTTCTGATGCACAGGGTGACTGTACAACAGTGTACCAACATAATGCTGTGTAACATGTTGTCAGCAGTAGAGACTTTGGTGTTTATGCAATACACAGAGAATACTGTACACATGGATGTATGTACCTGTGCAAGGAACCCATTTTAGTCTATGTAATTCCACCAAGACTGAATAGGCACAACAACACATTGGGAAATAAGCAGTCTGCTAGTTTAATGTCATTGATGATAGTACTGGCAGGGTATATGCCCCCTTCCCCAATGTAATGCAATCCTCAACTTGGTAAACATAGGTATGCTGGTGAAGGTGGCACAGCCCTACCCTTTGGAGTGTGAGAGGTGCTGTAGAACCACAGATAGTGTGATAGACAACTACTTAACCTGTTAACATGAACTGTACAGTATTACAGCCAGCTAAGTGGGGGATACACTCAACACTAACTGCAATGATGGTGGCTGTGTCCACAAGAGCCACACCCAGCTATATATACCAACCCCAGTATCATTGTATACCTATACAGTGGGGAAGAGGACATTTACACATCTACCACTAGTTGTGATGGGATGTATTTCCACAGGGTGATTCCTGTGAAATGTTAGCATTTGCCAGGCAGGTTCTCAGGCAGATGACCTCCTGTGACATGTATATTCTGCATACGGAAGTAGATTCCTTCACATACACATGCACTCTTACTTGGTAACACTGGGATTAGAACCCCTACCTAGGTATGTAGTGCTACTGATTTGTGTGGCGTTAATTGCAAACACTGCACAGCTATTAGGATGAGGTGTGTTCCAGGTTACATGTTACAAGAAGAACAAATGGGGGATGTACTGGTTGTTTTTGAACAATACATAGTGTGACATACTGTCATATGCACATTGACAAACACATAACAGTCATACACGCATCTGAGAAACCTGGGCTTATCGGTGCTAACTACCTTGTCAGTGTGTCCATTCTTTTACAGATAAGTTGCACACAGCACATGCATAACTGGGCAGGATAGTGTTATCAGTTACCTGTATGGTTGATGGTGACAGTGGTCCCCATGCAGTGGAACATGGGACATGTACTGTGGGTACCATACTGTAAAGACAGTATACCCAGCACCCACACCCCGCAGTGGATATTGTACACACTGAAACCCATGGTAACTCTCTGACATACCCACCATTACGCATTGACCAGGACTGCAATACAACCCCTCGTCTATCCCAAGAGTGCTACTACAGGGATATGCATCTAATGCACATGCCACAGGGATAGTAGGGTGATGCATTATCATGGCTCTCCTACGGTCAGCAACATCACTATCCTTAATACTGTGTGGCAAGGAGTATTGTATTAGGAGAATGTGGCCTCAGAATGTTGTATCCTACAAATATACACACATACACACATATACACGCTTGCCAGAACTCAGTGGGTATCCCATGCCTAACAACCCATTTGCACAACAGTGTTATGCTGGTACTGTAAGCGCCAGTTAGCCCTTAGGGTGAAGTGTGTAACAAGGTACATGTAATGTCCAGTACAGCAGCAGCCATATCTAACTATGGCAATGGGGGTGTTGTGGGTGTGAAGGGCCTCAGAGTATTATCACCTACAGATCTATAAACACACAGACACTGTTATACTTAGTAATGCACACGTAGACATTTGTCAGTACTGGGGTCCATCAGTGCAGGTGTTCATAGGTGTGTACAAGGCTATTGTCCATGCATAGATGGGAAGGGTAGGGGGTGTGTGTACAGTGGTATCATGCTACCTGCCATGTGTCAGCAGGCCATCTGTCAACAGATACTACAGGGGTGATCCTGAGGGAGAAAGTTATATGCAACATCTAATCATCTAGTTGCCTCTTGTAGAGGGCCAGTGAGGTTCTGCAGTTGACATGTATGCAGCAGGTATTACATAACATGGTCAGTGTCTGTCTTGGAGACCTGTACCCAAGCATGTTCTGTTGACTGTGGTAGTGTAGTTGAGGTATCCATGGTATGTGTTGCATACAGGGTGTGGATTCCTAGCTGTGGCATTCACAACACAACTGGACAGACATGCCAGTGTCAGTCAAGCAAAGATTGCCTTTAAGTAGTCAAGGTGGATACCTGACATCTGCACATCTGTACAGAGGACAGACAGACACCAACTAGCCAACTGGCTATGCATTAGGATGAATGTGTTGACAGATAGACATCTGAAACCAATAGGTATGCCATTACTACATGACAGTAGCCCTCAATGACATGTCCTATACACACAGTAGTCTACATTTAATATCCACTTGTCAGATCAATATCCAGTAGGAAATATTTAATGAGAAATAGCTCACACACCAAGAACACAACAGTGAGGACTCAGAGTCCATCTTTGCATGCAGGGGTGTTTGGTTCCAGTACTACAATCTGCAATCTACTCTTACTTAAGAAAGCACTGTCAACAGTAGTAACGTAATGATACACTACATGCCAGTGTGACTGCATATAACCTCGGATACTACCCATGTATGTAACATATTCAAATGGAAAAGAGTGTTGTATAAGCCATATATACTCAGGTGTCCCAGACAGTAGACTCACACCCCTTGCTACTGTAATGAGAGCACATAGATGCATGTTATGAACATGGAATTAAATACACTTATTAAAGATCTCATTACCCTGCTATTTTATCAGACCAGAATGTGAGCATTGGTACCAGGGCTTAGCCATGCTTAGCAGGTTTCAGCATTTCTGCAATATAAATGCTAAGCACATTTGCACACTGGTAAGCAAAGCCTACATGGTGTAAGCGCCTGTACATTTAACCGTACGTTAGCAGCACTTACCATTGTGCAAACCCACGCAAAATCACTTAAAGCTGCACAAAACTGCCTTAACCACTCTGTATCCAACAGCCCTTGTTCTGCCCAGCAACAAAATGAACAGCCCTTGCAGGTCTTGAACCCAGGATGCTGTATACATTAGTCACAGCAGTTAACCACTAAGCCATCATAGCTGTAAAAACAGTGGTTGTTTTTTCCAATATATCTGTCAGTACACATACTGAATAGTATTGAACAACTGCTATGACTTCTACAATTGTATAGTACTTGTTAGTGATATTACTGTTGAATCCCATATTTTGTTATACCTAAATATGCACATATCAGATAAACACAGTGTGACACATCTGAGAAGGTATCTACAACAGTCATGTTTACACATAAGGATATGGATGTGTGTGTATATATATATATATTTATATATATATATATGTATATATATATATATATATATATATATATATATTTATATTTATATATATATATATATTTATATATATATATATATATATATATATATATATATATATATATATATATATATATATATATATATATATATATATATATATATATATATATATATATATAGGTGCACTATGTAATCTCAAAATACTGAAATCCCGAATTTCAGTATTTCGAAATGACATAGCCAAAAACTAAAAGTTCCAAAACTGGCAGAAGCGCAAAATTCAAAATCCCGAAGCACAGAGATGTTAAATTTCCGTTTCCGCTGGTGCAGTGTTTGCATGGATAGGTGGAAGTTTAGATAAGTATGTATGTGTAAGTTAGTTGGTAAGGGGCTTTAGTGTGTGTTGTGACTGTTGTGTCTGTGTGAGAGACTGTGAAATGTGTGGGTGTGAGTTTCGTTTGCATGTCTTTGTGATCTCGGAGTTAGAATATATAAGTAGGGGGTGTGTGTGGAGTGCAGGGGGGGCTTGACCCCTGCTTATCTGTAGTGTAGAATCATTTATTTGATTGTGGGGGGGAGTTGTGTGTGTGTTTATGCATGTGCTGTATGTGTAGCGTGCCTTCGGGATTTTGAATTTCGTGTTTAAGCAGTTTCGGAATTGTGTGTTGTGGTTGGGTTTTCGGCTATGTAATTTCGAAATACTGAAATTTGGTATTTCAGTATATCGAGATTACATAGTGGACCAAAGGCATGAAAATTACAGAACCAACTGATATTGCCAACATCCTGGCAGATGGGTTCAGTGCTAACTTTACCCCCCTCTCACCCCTAAAGGGCCCATATCTATACAGGAAGAATGCAGAGTCCCTGTAATCATAACTGCGCAGGTAAAAGCTTCACTCTCTAAAGCCAAAAACACAGCATCCATGGGACTGGACAACATCCCAGGCTGTGTTTTACATGAACTCTAGAACAAACTGGCTCTCCACTTAAGCACCATGTTCAATAATAGCCTCACATCAGACTTTGTGCCCACTGAATGGTTCATAGCAACAGTTATCCCACTCCACAAAGGGTAAGCCACCACTGATCCCAGGAACTATCAACCTATTAGCCTGATGAGCCTGGTCTGCAAGGCCATGGAATGTATCATCATGAAACTCATAAACAAAGACATTGGAAACCTCCAAACTCTGGATCCCACCCAGTTCGGGTATGTGAAAGGGAAATCATGCCTCCTGAACCTGATCAACTTCTTTGAGGCAGTCAACAAAGCCGTGGATGAGGGTAAGGTGATTCACACAGCCTATCTTGACCCAGCCGAGGTTTTCTACACCATCCCCCATTCTGGAATTATAGCTAAACTAGGTATAAATCCCTACGTTACAAGATGGGTTGCCAATTGGCTCACTGACAGAACCCACACTGTAAAAGTTGCAGACTCCAAATCTGACCTCAAAGCAGTGACAAGTGGAGTACCACAAGGTTCTGTCCTGGGACCTCCCCTGTTTGGTATATATTTCTCAGAAGTACAGGCTAACACAGAAGGCCTCTGGCTAATGAAGTTTGCAGATGACTGCAAACTAGGAGCCATAGTCAAGTCCCCAAATGATGTGGACATCCTACAGAAGGGCCTCACTGAGACAGATGCCTGGTGTCAGAGCCATGTCCTCAAGCTCAATGTCAAAAAGTGCAGTGTCATCCCCTTTGGTAAAAACTCTATACCCATGAACTACCACATAGGCAGCAATCTATTTAACACTGAATGCGTGATAAGAGACGTTGGGACCCAGGTGGACAGTAGTCTCTCCTTTGATAGTCACATTGCCACAGTAGTCAGGAAGTCCTTCTACGTGGCACACCTCATCATAAAAGGGTTCTCATCCAGGAAAAAAAGAGGTCACTGTTCCCCTCTACTCGTCACTCATTAGACCCATTATAGAGTACAACGGCCCTTTTGGAATGTACCTCACAAGACATCTGCAGCAGCTGGAAAGGTCACAGAAGTACCTCACAAAGAGGACTTCTGGCCTCAAACAAATGCCCTACACTGACCGCCTCAAAAAACTCCAGCTTTACTCCATACCATATTGCCTACTCCGAGGTGATCTCTGCCTAACATATAAAGCTATGTCAAACCCAGAGCTGTTGGACATGCTACACCTAAAGAAATCCCAATCCCTCTGAGTTACACGCTCTAGGGACCTAAACCTTGTCACCATAATAAACAGGACATGCTGGAGGGATAGATTCCTGTCTCAGAGACTTTCTATACTCTGGAACAAGCTACATATCTATGTCAAGCAAAGTTCTTCATTAGCACTCTTCAAGAAAAATCTTGATGAGTTGATGGGAAATAGGAGATACACCCCGGGGATCACTTCTGTGTTTTTGCTTGACAGTGGCACAGGAAAATAACTTTCCATGGAACCTTGCTGGCTAGGTTTATGTAGGCCCTTGGGCCAATAGCCTAATACCTACCTATGAAACTATGAACCTATACACACATATGTATATATATATAGGAGGTATATGTGTAGATATATATATATATATATATATATATATATATATATATATATATATATATAGATATATGTGTAGATATATTGCATTATATATATATATATATATATATATATATATATATATATATATATATAGTCATATATAGATCTAGCTGTATATATATATATATATATATATATATATATATATATATATATATATATATATATATATATATATATATATATATATATATATGAGATGTAATATATATATATATATTTTATATATATATATATATATGTGTGTGTGTGCATATGTATAAATATATATATGTAGATATATATATATATATATATAGATATATATATATATATATATATATAGCCAGATATGTATGCGTGTATCTATATATATTTATATATATATATATATATATATATATATAGATGTGTGTATGTATATGTATAAACATATATTTGTAGATATATATATCCATATATGTATGTGTATATCTATATCTATATATATATATATATATATATATATATATATATATATATATATCCATATATGTATGTGTATATCTATATATGTATATATATATATATATATATATATATGTATATATATATATATATATATATATATATATATATATATATATATATATATATATATATTTATGTGTATATATCTATATCTAATCTATATATAGATATATTTATATATATATATATCTATGGTTTCCTATTACAAGAATGAAAATTCACTACTTTGAACTTGTAATAGGAAGCCTCATTTCTGCGAAAGTTCACTTTAACGAACGTGAACCTTTGCATAAGTGCACTTCACCGGAAACACTGCAGCACAGTGGAGGACATAAAAAAACAAGCTATGTCCTCCACTATGGTGAGATAGTCACAGCCCTTAGGGTTAGGGCACGGGTTAGGGTAAGGAGATAGTTAGTAAAGCTATCCCCTTACCCTAAACCATGCCCTAACCCTAAGGTTCGTGACTATCGCACCATAGTGGAGGACATGTTCTTCACTGCGCTGCAGTCGTCACGGATCTTAGGGTTAGGGCACGGATCATTGTAAGGGGATAGCCCTGCGGGCTATCCCCTTACTATGACCCATGCCCTAACCCTAAGGTCTGTGAATACTGCACGGAAGTTCAGTACAACACCCATTCGTTGTACTGAACTTCGCCTAAGTGCACTGTCGATTAAGTGCACTTTTGTTGCAGTGAGCATTCCATGCACTATTTCGAATTAGTGAAAATTCGATCTAGTGTATGGAACCCGTATATATATATATATAGATATAGATATAGATATAGATATATATAGATATAGATATATATACAGATATATATATATATACAGATATAGATATATATAGATATATATGTATATATATATATATATATATACATATATATATATATATATATATATATATATATATATATATATATATATATATATATATACATAGCAAAATTGCTGGAACCTGTGTTCTGAGAGACTACCTTAAATACTATTGGCAAATATACAGAGCTGAGTATATACTTTTTGGTTATAGAGTTTATTTGTTGCTTAGATCTTTGTTGACACTGTTGTCTCACTGTTCTGAGAGACTGATTTTACAGAGCTGAGAATATTTTTTTTGGTTTTAAAGTTTGTACTGTTAGTTTTTGCTTAGATCTTTGTTGAAACTGTTCTCCCCACCCCACCCCCATTTTCTGCTGTGTCTTCAGTTGGCATAGTAACAGCTGCATTCAAATTGCTGGAACCTGTGTTCTGAGAGAAACTGTTTTTTCCCACCCACCCTCTGTATTTTTGGTTTGTAGTTTAAATTTGGTGGCTTTTGCATTTGCCCGCCCCACTATAGACTTGATCTGCGACACTCCCCTGTCCCATCTCTTTACCACATTCTACCTAATAAACTCTTTCTGCACTTGCTTTTAGTCCTTTTTAACTTAATTGCTTTTTTTTAAACTGTGTTTGGTCTAATATTGCTGCATACTCAAGTGTGCTAGCTTACACTGCATGCGAGTTGTTTTTTACTACTGTTTTTGCTACTTTTCTGTAAAAAAAAAAAAAAAAAAAAAAAAAACTGTAAGCCTGTTTCCTACCTTTCCTGTAACTAGTGTTCCAGATACAGATTTGATGCATCCAGGACTGTATGTAAGCTTCTGAGTCCCCCAAGCCTTTCTGTGTTTGAGGGAAGCCTTCTAGCTTATCAGTGGGAGTGGTAAGCACTAGGTAACCTGTCTACCACATAAGTAGTGGTTCTGGCCCAGAATTTGTAGTTATTGGCCGTTTGGGCAATCTCTTCCATCTCTCTCAACTTTCTGATTTGAAAGCCTGTATTTGCACTTGTTTCTGTCCTGTAACTCATCTAGTGCAGATACAGATTCTTAGTTTTAGCACTTAAATTTGCGTGTTCATGCTCAGCACTTGTTCAGAACTTGTAAGCACTAAATAAGCTACTAATTACTATAGCACTCTATCTTCCTCATTACCTAGAGGAAAACAGTTTTTGTACTTACCTTTCTCACTTGCTTAGAGAAAAACAGCTCTTGTACTCACTTTCCTCACTTATCTAGAGGAAAAACCCTGCAACTCTCTTTTTGTGCGGTCTTGCGCACAGAGCATCGTCGGGCAGCGCCGGTTAGCTGGGGTATACTATTCCTGGCCCCACAAAGTCTGCGCTGTAAATTTTCCCTTAGAACTAGGCAAGCCTCATCGCAAGTGCTTCAGATCAGCTGCTCTTATTGCAGCACTTGTAAAACAGAAATCAGCACTTGTCCTAATTTCCTAGACAGCACTATTATTCTCCAAATTTCCTAGACAGCACTATTATAATATAGCATAAGACCCTCGAACGTCCGCAGGACTTAAGTTCAACTTACTCTTCAAAGCATGTCCAGAGGTCATCTTCAGGTGTACTCTCCAGTTCATCTGGTGGAATTGGGCATCCTGAGGCAATGTCACAACTGCCTCATGTATACAGACAACCCTCTCCTCTTACCTCTAGATACAAACACTTGTGAGAGATGCAAATACACAGCCAGACTGGAGGCTAAGCGCTCTCAACCCATGACTGCAACAGACAGTCAAGAGGATAAGGGACACACTTGCATCACACCACCTGTCATACATGAATTTACAAAACAAGCACCGGCAAAACATACTCATAAATACACAAAAACATATTCGGAGGCACTAGGTACCAATCTGAAAAAGAAACAGTGCCCCCCAAAGCATACAAACAAGCAACCTGCACCCCAAAACACAAGCGAGAAAACACATAATTCACCTCAGCAGTGTGCCTCACAACAGCCCTTAAGGCAAAACACCATATCTAACATGCTAGTAATAAGAGACTCTATAGGTTCATAGGTTCATAGGTTCGTACTAGGCTATCTGCCCTAGGGCATTTATAAGCCTAGCCAGAGTGTGTGTGGCTTTCACCACCCCTTAGGATGGGAATACTATGCCCTTTTAGGGTTTAGTTTACTGTGCCTCTGTCTAGTAGTGACACAGAGATGACCCCCGGGGTAAACCTACGATCTCCCATCCACTCGTCAAGATTTCTCTTGAATAGAGTTAGTGAGGGGCTCTGCCTAACATGGATTGGGATTCTGTTCCAGAGTGTAGGGAGCCTCTGGGTTATGAATCTGTCCCTCCAGCATGTCCTATTTATTTCTGTGTTGAGGTTTAAGTCTCTTGCTCTCGTGGCTCTGATGGATTTGGATTTTCTGAGGTGGAGCATGTCCATTAATTCGGATTGGACATGGCCTTGTACGTCAGGCAGGTCACCTCTGAGTAGGCGTATGCGACTGAATAGAGCTGGAGTTTTTCAGTCGGGCAGCATATGACATATGTTTAAGACCCTTTATCCTCTTGGTGAGGAACTTTTGGGGTCTTTCCAACTGCTGCAGGTGTTGGGTAAGATACATCCCAAATGGGGCATTGTACTCAATCATTGGCCTGATAAGAGAAGAGTACAGGGGCACAATGACCTCTCTTGATCTAGATGTGAAACTCTTCATGATAAGGTGGGCAATATAGAAGGTCTTCCTAACCACTTTGGCAATGTGAGTGTCAAATGAGAGGTTACTGTCAACCTGGGTCCCTAGGTCCCTGATTACCTCTTCCATACTTAATGGATTACCACCTATGTGGTAATTTGTAGGTACCTTGTTTTTCCCAAAGGGTATGACTATACATTTTTTGGCGTTCAGCTTAAGGCCATGGCTCTGGCACCAATTATCCGTTTCTATGAGGCCTCTCTGAAGGATGTTTGTGTCCGCTGGAGTATCAATTATGGCGCCCAGTTTGCAGTCATCTGCAAACTTTGTCAGCCACAATCCTCCTATGTTTGCCTGTACCTCGGAAAAATAAATGCCGAACAATAGGGGTCCCAGGACTGAGCCCTGTGGGACACCGCTTGTGACTGGCTTAGAGTCGGACATAGCTCCAGCAACTCTGACCCTGTGGGTTCTGTCCTTGAGCCAGTTTGCAACCCATCTTGTGACATATGGGTTTACATTTAAGCTGGTGAGTTTGTCTATGATGCCCGAGTGGGGTATTGTGTCAAAGGCTTTTGCAAGGTCAAGGTAGGCTGTGTAAACTGCCTTACCCTCATCAATGGCCTTAGTGACTGTTTCAAAAAAGTCGACCAAGTTCAAAAGGCAGGATCTGCCCTTGACAAAGCCAAATTGGGTAGGATCCAATGTCTGTAGGTCCCCAATGTCTTTGTTTATGAGTTCCATAATGATCCTCTCCATAGCTTTGCAGACCAGGCTCGTCAAGCTTATGGGGTAATTTCCAGGGTCCGTAGAAGCACCGCCTTTGTGAAGTGGGACCACTGTTGCCATACGCCACTCTTTGGGTACGTATCCTGTAGTAAGGCTAAGATTAAACAGCAGCCTTATGTGTGGGTTTAGTTCCTCTTGGAGTTCGTGTAGCACACAGCCTGGGACACCGTCCGGTCCCATTGATGCTGTGTTTTTAGCTTTAGAGAGGGCGGCTCTCACCTGGGCATCTGAGATGTTAGGGAGGCTACACTCTGCTGGGATAGTTATTTCTCCTTTTGGGGGGGAGGGGGAGGATAAATTTGCACTGAACCTGTCTGCCAGAATGTTGGCAATGTCAGTGGGTTCAGTGTATTTTGTGTCATTGTGGACTAACTCTGAGCATATCTGGGAGTTTCCACCCAGGTTTCTAGCATAGCTAAAGAAGGCCTTGTGATTGTCTTTTGTATAGTAAGGCACATGGATGTTCCACTCACCAGGCTGAACAAGGAGAAGGTTATTGTCAGCTGCCTGTCAGGTGCTCGGATCCGCCACATAGCACAGGCACTTAGGTCACTCCAGAACAAGTACACGTATGACGCTGTCATTGTACATGTTGGTGCAAATGATCTAAGATGTACCTCCCTGGACTACATGAAAAGAGACATTGAGGAGCTCTCTGATCATGTAGCCCAAGCTGGTATGACCCTGACCTTGAGTAGCATACTACCTTCACCTAGAATGATACCACAATACAAAGACAAAATGATCAATTTCAACAACTGGCTAAGCTTCTGGTGTCATTCAAAGGGGATCCAGTGTATGTCTGCCTGGGATGACATGATAGACAAGCCTCGCTGTTTTGCCAGAGATGGGTTGCACCTGTCACCCCTAGGTTTTTGAATACTGGCCAAGGCTCTTGCCGTCCCCATAGTGCCTTTTTAAGGCAAGGCTCAAAGGACAAACCAACCACCGTAACCAGCACAGGTAACCAAAAACTAAGGGTTAATGCTACTCAACTCCAGAAGTCTCAACCTCAAAATGCACACACTCGAGGCTCTCCTCAGCATGGAGAAAATCGATGTTTGTGCAGTGATGGAAACCTGGTTCAAGGCTCAAGAGAGCACCCCAGCACTGCCAGGTTACAATTCATATCATACCTTCCGGCCTCAGTTACCAGATTGCAGTACAAAGGGCGGAGGTGTATCCATATTCATCAAGGATACCCATATCTCCAGGTTAGTAGTGCAGCATGATGCCCGAGAGATCATCCATGCACAACTATCAGCAGGCAAAACCACATTTCAAGTCGTAGCCAGTTATAGCTCACCCACCATGTCCCAAGATGCTCACTCTGCATTCCTTGAGACATTGGAAAATATAAAGGTCCTACCCAACACCATAATCATGGGTGATTTCAACTACCCTGGTACAGACTGGGCAAACTACCAATGTTCCAACTCCTATGCTCAGCGATTTATAGAATTTATAAATTCAAATGCCCTTGAACAACTAGTATGTTCCCCCACTAGAGGGGGCAACATATTGGATTTAATCATCACAAATATGGGCGCCCATTGTACCAGACCCATTATCACTCCCTCCTTGGTCAGATCCGACCACAAACTGATAACCCTGGACATCCTCACCCCTCCACCTCCCCCAGTCAAAGAAACCATAGTCAAAAACCTTTCCAAAGCAAACTTCAAACTACTTGCATCCGAAGTGGAAAGCTTCACTATTCCCTTGCAGAAGGATAATGATATCCAGGATGAGGGAATCCTACACCAAGGCACTCTATATGCATCTTCAGGATTGCATGGACCATGCTATCCCAAATAAAACCAAGACTCCTTCCTCAAGCAAAAAGAAACCAGGCTGGTGGACCCTGGCCATAAGCAAACTTTACAATAAAAGGAGGACACTTATACAAAAAAAGGCCAAATCTCAAGTAGAAAAATCATCCCTGATCAGCATTAGTAAGAAATTGAGGGCCCTCATCAAGTCAACTAAAGGAAAGTTGCCAAGGATGCCAGGGATAACCATAAGGCCTTCTATGGCTACGTCAAAAACCTAAATGGCAATGTTCAGGTCTGTTCTGAGCTAGTACAAAATGGAACAAAATACACTGACCCTTCTGACATTGCCAACATCTTGGCTGACAGGTTCAGTGCAAACCCCCCCCCCCACCACCACCACCACCTACAGGGCCTATTACCATTCCAGGGGATTGTGAAAGTCCAATTGTTACTGATACATTGGTTAACAAGGCTCTATCTAAAGCTAAAAACACAGCCTTCATGGGACCAGATGGTGTCCCAGGCTGTGTCATACATGAGCTCCAAAATGAATTAACCCTGCATCTTAATACCCTGTTCAGTCTCAGCCTCTCTTCACAGGATATGTGCCCATAGAATGGCGCATGACAACGGTTATTCTGCTACACAAGTGTGGGGCCACATCTGACCCTGGGAACTACTGACCAATAAGCCTGACCAGTCTGATCTGTAAGGCTATGGAGCGAATCATTATGGAACTCATAAATGGAGAGATTGGGAACCTCCAGTCGCTGGACCCCACACAGTTCGGCTTCGTCCAGGGCAGATCATGCCTCCTGAACCTGGAGGATTTCTTTGAGACAGTTACTCGGGCTATAATAATTGAAAGGAGGTACACACAGCTTACCTTGACCTTGCTAAAGCATTTGACACCATTCCCCATTTTTTGGCCTAAATGAGACTGATGCATGGTGTCAAAGCCATGGTCTTAAGCTAAATGCAAAAAAATGTGTAGTAATCCCCTTTGAAAAAACAGAGTACCAGCAAACTACAACATAGGAGGTAATCCCCTGAAATCTGAAGAAGAAATAAGGGATCTA
This sequence comes from Protopterus annectens, assembly GCF_019279795.1. NCBI lineage: Eukaryota > Metazoa > Chordata > Ceratodontiformes > Protopteridae > Protopterus > Protopterus annectens. Next base: position 1,188,450,270 of record NC_056733.1, on the reverse strand, counting down.
GGGACCCAAGTAGATAGCTATGCTTTGATAGCCATGTTGCCAAAGTGGTTAGAAAATCCTTCTATGTGACCCATCTGATCACAAAAGGGTTCGCATCAAGATCTAAGGATGTAATGGTGCCCCTCTACTCTTCCCTCATCAGACCGATTATTGAGTACAATGCACCAATTGGAATGTACCTGGCTAGACATCTCCAGCAGCTGGAGAGACCACAGAGGTACCCAACCAAGAGGATTACTGGCCTCAAACAGTTGCCCTATGCAGCACGATTGAAAAAGCTAAGACCGTTCTCTGCTGCATACCGCTTTCTCAGAGGTGATCTCTGTCTAACGTACAGAGCCATGTCCAACCCAGAATTGTTGAACATGCTCCATCTTAACAAAACCAAATCGACTCGAGCTACACACTCTAGGGATATAAACCTCGACACAACAATGAATAGAACATGCTGGAAGGATAGATTCTCTTTGCAGAGACTTCCCTTACTATGGAACAGCGTCTCGATCTACATAAGACAGAGCCCCTCACTATCACTCTTCAAGAGGAACTTTGATGAGTGGATTGGTAAAAGAAAGTTCACACCGGGGATCACATCAACAACACTACTAGATAGGGGCCAAGGGTACTAGCTGCTAGTACAAGGGTCTAGGGAACAACTAAAGGGGTGGTGAATACCGCAGAATGTGGCTGTGCTAATATATGCCTTCGGGCAGATAGCCCAGTACCAACCTATGAACCTATGAACCTATATAGATATATATATATATATATATATATATATATATATATATATATATATATATATATATATATATAAATGCATATATGTTTAACATATGTCCAGAACATGTAGTGGAATCATACCTCAGCACCAATAGTCGCAACCTCTTAGTGCAAGTGGATGTCATGTAAGTATTGCAACTATAAATGTAGACTGTTGCTACTGTAACAGGGTTGTCTTATCAGAAATGTTGTGTGTGGGAAGTCACATCTGATATTGACATGCACGCCATCAATTACTGACAGACATCTTAAGATAATCATAGTACAGTACCACAGATATCACAGTAATGGTCCTCTGGAATACAGCAGAGATATGACCAATAAATGTGAACAGTCTGACACAATATGGTCAGTCCTGAGGTATACACAGAGCCGCTTAGTGCAAGACGTGTGGACCAAGGCTGACAAAGTAGATGTTTACAGCCATGTAAATGGGGATATCACATAAATACTAGAATAGATATGCTCACACACTTTATGCATTCACACACTCCTGTCTGTCCTGACACATAATAACTGGTGGAGCAGAGGTCACAAGCCCACATACTACCTACTAGTTAGTGACATACATCTGTACAGCATCCCACTGCTTTGTCAAAAATACACAACAGTTATAGTGGCCTGGCAGCAGTACATCTGACAAATATCTGGACATAACATCACACTGGGTAAGTACACTGAGCTGCTAGGCATGTCACAAAGCACTGTGCAAACTAAAGACAGACTGCCACAACACTGGCCTACTTTTCTTATGGGGGGAATACACATGTACCTGCAAATATAGCAGCCTCTACAGACATATAACAGCATGGAGTAACAGACACCTGTGTGCAAGTGCATAGCCACAACCAATCCGAATACAGCCACAGTGACATATGGTAAGCATGCTTAATATTACAGTATATGGACTGTGTGATCAACACCATCCTCATATGTGCCACTCACAAAGAAACCCTACATATACACAGCCAATACACAGTGTATTCCGATGCCTGATTGTGGTATGGAACATGTGTGGGTTTGGCCCTACAAACATGTATGCCGATAGGGTACCATGCACTGGAGCAGTATGCAACATCAACTAGAACAGGACCAAGAACAATGAAATCTACCACAGTCTTTACAGAGGCCAAGGTACATATTCGCAATACACACTCTGTCAGCAATCACCACAAGTACACAGACCTCACTACAACAGAATGTCCAGGTTTTGTCATCAAATATAAGCCCTACTATACATAACATATCTAGCAGTCTGATACCTCACTGGCTTGTTATCAGGTATGATGTCAATAAATAATGGTGTACTGTACATATGCACCTCTTACTGCATGGCATATGTACAAAGGTTGAAAGAGTTGTGGCTGGAGGCAAAAACACAGGGCCAATATTGACATGTTGCTGTGATAAACTCATACATTTACTGGTGTAACAGAGTTTGTTGTGACATACGTCTTCTGAGGGATATGAAGTCAGTAACTATGTCACCATGTACTGACAGCGATCATCAGAGTATGCTACTGCATTTCTAAAGATAGAAAACGTGTGAGTAACAGAACACATGTAAGGCTCCAGACATTGGCCAGTCTGCAGATAGCCCTACATGTGAGAGTTTCCTCAACCACATAACACTGTCATGACAGATATCACATCATGTAGAACAGCCATATCCACACAAACCCTGTTAAACCAACATTACTTCAAATGTAGAAGAGCAAGACTTACATTTTGTCCTCATATCTGGAACATCCTCCTCCTGTTTGTTGGCCTGTCTCCACAGTGTATGTTGTAAGAGGTATATCCCATTACCCTCTGTGATGCTGTTTGCCAAACACCAACATGAAGTCCTGCTCACAGTGAATGAAAAGGGCCAACACCCACATGATGTTCCTAGTTATAGGAGTGTGTTTCCATGCAAATGGCTATGGGAAACAGCTGTTTCACATGCAATCAGCTAGTGGGGGACTGCAGTTCATGCACAGGCATTCAACTGATCATGAGCATCACTTAACAAAACACAAGCTGCTGCCTAAGCAAAACAGGTGTACTTTTCCACATCCGCCAGTGAGGGAGTGAGAGAGACAGAGACAAAGTAAGAAAGAAAGGGGGTAGGATAGTAAGAGCTAAGCATGTTTGTGTCACACACTTACCAGTACTGGGTTTTTAACCCCTGCCTGACTATGTATTGCTATTACATTTTTATGCAGTTATTGCATGCACCTCAGAGCTTACATGTCAGAGAGCTGTCTAAAGGTATATTTGAAGGTGAGTGACATCAGCAACAATGATAAAGGAGGGGTAATGTAGGTGTAGTACATGTGCCTGTCCACAAAAGCAGGTGTCAAGGAAGACACAACCACACTTTCTCAGGGACTCAAACACATTGGGTCAGGATTAGAATTCCTAACTAACTAAGTTTGCTACACTACAGTATTACGCAGGTATCACATGCACCACAGAGGTTATCAGGCTGATATATGGGCAAAGGGTATGTCAAGGTGACTGACATCAGAAGGCATGCTTCAGTAGGGCAATGGGAGGTGTAGTGAGTGTGAATGGCTTCCAACTCATTAATCTCCACACACACACAGACATGGATATGCCAGTACTGACATGCATGTGTTCATTGCTTCACAGGTGTGTAGTGGTTGACTGTGCCAGAAGGCTGTACAAGACTAGGCAAAGCATATACCTTGGCATCAGGTCACATGGCAATGGTTTGCAGTGTGACTTAGGGGTGTAGTCCCTGGATTGGCCCATACAGGTGGGTATTGTATTAACCATTCACTCATCTGGGTTACTATTGTGGGTGGCCAGTGCTGTGCAATGCTTGAAATGTATGTGTTCTATATTCCATAACATGGATAGTGTCTGGGATGTGCATATGTTCCACATGCATGTTCTGTGACATGTGGAAGTGTACCTAGTGTGTCTGGGGCATGTTGTGTGGACAGATTGTTATCATCTGATGTGGCATTCCTGACCTCATGTGGTGAGAACTAGCTATGGAACTGAGGTGGATCGTGCACTTACATTGACAGTATGATACAGGAATTCACTGGTGTTAGTTTCATCTGTCCATACAGGGCATGTGTATAAAGCATGACATTTCATTTGTGGGTTACATTTGCTGACTCTACAGTTGTTGCAGGCGTCCAGTAGGGAACATAGCAAAGGACCACTGTAAGCAATTATTTGCCTATTGTAGGGATGGAACAGGGTGTCATGTACCCTGTAGTCCACTTCAATCACACCGTGGTTACTATCTGTGGGCAGTATGCAGGGAACTACCAACATAGTGGTTGTTGCCTAGCCAAGCGTGTTTCTGTATGAGACATGGGTGCAGAGTGTTCTCTGGGTAATACAAGGGTTGTCTATATTGTTCCTTAATCCAAAATGTCACATGTAGGGGTATGGATTGTCTACACCAGCTTCTCTGCTTTTTTGACATCTGTTGTCCTTGTAAGGTGAACATTGTGACATATAATATGTCCTCAATATAAGAAATTTGCAAAACCTGCCACTCAATGAGTCCTTTTATTACACAATCACAGCTACCTCCACACAGGATACTGATGACAAACACAGACATACACACACTCACACACACACTTGATATTGCTGAGATTGAAACCTCTAACTAGCTATGTATTGCTACTACAGTGTACTGTATGTATTACATGCACCACGGAGCTTATAGGGATAGTCTTTCCCCAAAGGTGTATTTCAAGGTGAATGACTTCAGCAGGCTTGCCAAAGTAGGGCAATGGAAAGTTTATTGACTGTGAATGACCTCAAAAGCGTTGATCCCTACACACACAAACACAGTTGCCATGTCTGGGATTAGAGCTCCTATCTAACTAGTACATCACACTATAGCATTACTCAGTCATAACACGTGCCACAGAGATTATAGGGCTAGCCCTTCTGCAAAGGTGTATTTCAAGGTGAATGATATCAGCAGGCTTGCCAAAGAAGGGCAATGAAAAGTGCAGTGACTGTGGATGGCCTCAAGAGCATTGATTCCTACACACACACACACACACACACACACACACACACACACACATACACACACACACACACACACACACACACACACACACACACACACACACACACACACACACACACACACACACACACACATGCACACACACACACAAAGTCTCACAGTTGCCATGTCTGGGATTAGAACTCCTACCTAACTAGCACATCATACTACAGCATTAAACAGTTATAGCATGCACCATGGAGCTTATAGGGTTACTCTTTTCCCAAAGGTGTATTTCAAGGTGAAAGACATCAGCAGGCTTGACAAAGTAGTGCAATGGGGAGTGCAGTGTGTGTAAATGGGCCATACACCATTCATCGTGAAGCACATACAACACTCAGTCACACACAGGTTAACATTTAACAAGAACATGTATACAACTGCCAGATGAATAATTATTTGTACAGTCATGTTACACAGTTATCACAAGCACCACAGACACTATAATGCTGAGGAATACCAGAGGCAAATGTCTACAGTGATTGACATTTGCACATCATATGGAACTGGCCATTTAGATGTGTGCTGGGTGGGACAGGCTTCATGATGGGAGGCTCTTTGTCACTGTTTGTCAGTCTCTCCCACACATCTATGTATGTGTAAGTTTGGCCTATTATAGTGTGTTGTCCTTGGATATATGTGTGTATTCCTATCTGATGTGTGTGCAAAGCATGACTGTTGTGCAATGTGGAGTGTGTGCACAAACATCTGTGACTGACAAATATGTATAGTCCACTGTTGTTGCCAGACATGGGCTTAATTTCGCTAAGTTTGGGAGCATGCCCAGCATGACCTTATGTATTGAATGTCTGAATCCATTCTAGGTAGGTCGTACTCCAGTGCAGGCTTTTGTGTTCTACACCTACAGCTATCAACCTGTTTCTGCAGGATACTTGTAGATTGATTGACAGTATGGGGTCACAATGGGCAAACGATAGTGAAATACTGTAACTAATTATGTCTGTGCTGCTTCTGCTACATGGTTTTGGTGTTAGCAGAGATATTCAGACATATGCACTGTTTTACACTGTGATGTTTTATGTCATCAACTACTGATAGGTATACATATTTGCTTGCAGTAATTTCCTGGGGAACACAAGATGAATGAAGCTATGTCAAGTATTGTGGTCTGTAGCCTACATATTCTTGCACAATCATGCCATTCTGGAGGGGGGAGGTGCAGGCACTAACTGATGGGTCTGTGTAAATGGTTCAGCACCTTGGTACTGTGGTGGCTGAGGATCCCATGCTTGTACATCCATTGACGTGACAGTATGGCCGTATCCTGCTGTGGCCATACCTCACAGCTGTACAGATTCACACAGGTTACCCAGAGGCAGGGCTCATATTTCTGGTCTTTACCCCTTCACGTTGTGGTTTACAAGCAGATTTGTAGCCACCCATTATTGTGTTTGCAGGTAGGGATAGTATGTGCACGCATCTGAGTTTCAGACTTCACAGACTCCATGGCGTCCATGCTTCTACCCCCCCATTATGCTATCCTCTTCTGAACATTATGCAAACGTTATCTGATAAATATCCCTATAGTTATCACTTCATCCCAGCAGTATTTAGGGGTTGGTCCACAGTTCATGCAGTAGGACATGGTGGACATGCTACTGGGATTTGTCAACATGGTCTTGCATTTGTGTTCTGTGGACTGTGTTATGTTGTTATTTGAGAGTCCATGAGATAACATACATTGGCAGTATGGGTGAGTCACAGGCCTTTGACAGAGGACTGTAGGGCATTTGGTAGTGATGCAGGCCATCTGTAGCAGGCTGGAGCATTGTGTCACTCCTACAGTTCCAGGCTGAAAGCCACTATATTCCCCTGGGGTGACAGGGTAGGTGTGCAAGGTGTTAATGTCAATAGTTTCTGTCCTTATTGATTCATTGGTGTGGATGCTGGCAGGGTGCTGCTTACAGCTAGGGACACACCTGCATGGGACACCTCTTCAGCATTCTGCATTCTGTGGCTATTCCCCTACAGAGGTGGGGGTCATATTGTACTCATTCCCAACAGCAGTGATAAGATCTGTGAGGTACCTGGTGATGGTGGAGTGAGCTGGATGCATGTGTGCTATGGAAGCTACTTGCAGCTGACTCACAGATATACATGGGGCAGTCCATTTATGCTACTTGTGTAGGAACATCAGCAGTTTCACAGTACTTCATACCTGTGCCTTTTGTGGTCTGTAGTGTTTGGCCAGACATCAGTATTCCATACCACACAGCCAACTAATGTGCTGCTAACCTATATGTAAAATTCTAAAGGTGTGTCCATTGGACAGTAAGATTTTATACACTCTCTGTCTAGGGTACTTCCACCTGTGTGCTGTTTGTATGTCTGGGCCCACATTGATGACATGTCCATCTTTCAGATGGTGACAGATATTACATCAGAACAATTAGTATGGATTACTGCTGGATTGTGTCTTGCTGGGATGCATTGTGTTTGGCACTGCAGTTGTGAGAACTTGGCCCTGTCATCAACAGTACTGGCCATTTGCCACAGGGACACAACCTGACATTCCTACATGCTGACCACTTTCACACAATATACAACACACAACAACCTAACACACAGAGCCCTGCATATTGTGCACTTTTTTTTTTTTTTTTTTTTTTTTTTATCATTTGTTGACCGGGAATGTCCGACTAGGTTCCACAGAGCCTGTTTTCAGCGGAGGCCCGGGGAGAAATGCTCCAGATGCATGTCTTTGGAATGTGGGAGGAAACCGGAGTACCCGGAGGAAACGCACGCGAACACAGGGAGAACATGCAAACTCCACACAGAAGGCACCCCAGCCGAGAATCGAACTGGAGAACCTCTTGCTGTGAGGTGACAATGTTAACCACTGCACCACTGTGCCGCCGCAGGTGCCACTAGCACTTGCTACAATCTATCCTGCTACATGGCCAGCTCAGGTTATCTGTGCTCCACTGTTATTATACCTACACATACATGTCACTACATTTCTACATAGGATTGTGGGGGTGCACACCTGACAACCGTAAACATTTGCTATCACTGTACTGGTATTTCAGGTACTCCATTTCATTCTGTCTTCTGACTTATCATGCAGACTAGAGGCATATCAGTGTGCTACAGATCTTAGGTTTTATTGACTTACATTTCAGTTTCAGACTTCTTACCCTTCAGAACTAACACCCCACTGCTTGACCTGCTGTAGTCTGTCTGTGTAGGTCTGGAGGGGGGCTGTTCTCCATAGCCATCAATCAGATGCCTTAGCACAGCCTTTCTTTGTGTTTGTCTACACCTGTCCTGCTGGCTGAGACTGTTGTTGGATATGTGAGCCTCACTGACATGCATGTGTGTGTGCTATGGACACACATTCGGCCCACCACATGTCCTGCAGTGGGTTTTGTCACCTTGTCTACTGCCTACTATGTTGACACCAGTATTTATTAAGGATTTTATGCTGCCAATATAGGTGTCTATTATCTGCTGGCATCCCATTCAGCCACCCGATTCCCTAACATGCTCACATCAATACCATAGATACAGGTAGTAGAACATGTTACTGCATTCAGCAATTGATAGTGAGCGTGACTTACCTTGAGGCTGTGCCAGCATTGGGGATGGTGCTGGAGGGCTGACTATGTTGGATGCACATAGTACACTCCCTATACATGGTTAAGTACAGGTAGTATCATGTTTGGTATCCCTTTTACTGCATGCACGAGTCAGAGAGATGTGTCATTCCCTGGGTTCCTACCATGTCAGTGTATGTGCTATGCATTGGCTATTTGCCAAGGCCTGGACATACTGGGCACGCCTCCTTCTGCCTACTGGTGCAGGCTCAGGTTGCTCCTCTTACGAGTCACTCTGTGCCTGTGCTGGTCATGGCAATGGTGGGGGGCTGTGTGGCTGTGCCCCATGCTGTTCCTGCTGCAGCTTTTTCTGCAGGATCATATTTTGTAGCATGGCACATACAATGACAATTTGGGTATATGTAGCTGGTGAGTACTGCAAAGCTCCACCGGATAGGTCCAGGCACTGGAACCATGACTTGAGCATCACAACCGCACACTCTGTTATGATTCTGGTCATGGAGTTCTTGTTCGGGTGTGTGTGCATTTCTGATGGGTGTCATCAGCCACGTCTCCAGTTTGTAACCAGCATCCCCCACTAGGTGGCCATATGGGATGTCCCCATTGGCAAATCTCTGGTACAGCTGCGTCATATGCCAGATGTGGGAGTTGTGATAGCTTCCATGGCTGCCAGAACACACATTCATTATAATGCCCTGGGCATCAACACAATCTGGCAGTTGAGGGAGGGGAAGCCCTTGCGGTTTATGCAGACTCTGCCCTGCTCCTTGGGTGGTGCTTTGATTGTATGTGCATGTAGTCTATAGTGCCAACTACCTCAGGGTATTCTGCTATTTGGTGGAAGAGGCTGCTGGTCAACCCCTTATGGGTATTGAGGAAATATATGTGCTCACTGGCATGTGCCGACATGGCATCCCGGAACTGGTGGAGTACCCTGGATGCTGATGCCTGTGAGATTCCCCATGATATCCCCAGTTGTCTTTTGGAAGGTACCTGTGGCTAGTATTCTTAAACCTATGCATACCTTGGTATACAGTGGGATGGGTTCCCCTCTGTTGGTTCTGTGTGAGGCGTGGCCAGCACAGCTCAACAATTTTCTGTAGGAGGTCCCTGTCCACCCTACAGTGCTCCACTATCTCCAGCTCATGTAGCCCCTGGTAGGTTACCCTGGGTATATACACTCTTCTCCTTCTCCTCACTGTTGATTGGTCACCAGCATTCTCATACTCACCACCCTCAGCCTCTTCCACATGTTGATTTATGACAGCGAAAGCAGCCCCTATCATTTTGTTGCTTTTGTTAGGTAAAATTTCCCCGTTTGTATACTCCGGTGGTGTAGAGTTTTTGGAAAAAAAACAAATCGAAAGGTGTTTGCATAGTTTATAGTAGTATGCTGGGCTGGGCTGCTGCCTGTGTAATTGTCTGATTCTGATACATTTCACCTGCCAGCTATGCTAGTTCTCCTTGATTACCTTCCTACTGATGTTTTCCCTTCCCATTGCCTTCCTATTTAAGCTCCAAGGCACTCTGTGCAAACCCAGTGCTCACATGTGAATGGAGCTGCTATTTTCTGGTTTCATTTTTTTTTTTGTTTTGTTTAAAACACGGTGCACGGTGTGCACACCCATTTAGGCAATGTAAAGACTGCTATACAGCTTCAGACACCCCCCCCCCCTTTCTTAGCTCTGGTAAGCTAAGGGCAAACCTGAACCATAGAGCTCCGATAAGCTTACAGTATGCCTGACACAACCCTCTATGATGTCAGCTAGCTCTTAGGCTTAGACCATGGTTTTCCTGCAACTACAGGATTGGGTGCAGGCTAGCCATGAGGAGAAATCTGTGATTCAGTATCATTCCCCTCATTTGCATAGAATTGACTGCTAATGCCTAGTTACAAGACTGACACTGAGCCTTCCCCCTTAGCAAACACTGTTCACTGGTCTTGTTGTATTCTGCCTGCCTCTGACTATAATGGCAAAATTGTGATTTTGCAGAAAAAGCTTTTTTCAAGGTTTTAGTTTTATTTTTGGCCTGATGCCATTTGCGCTCCTCTGCCCTATGATTAAACAGCTGAAATCGGCCAAAAAAATAAAAGTTATTTTTTGTTATTTTGAAACTATTTTCCATGCCATTGGCCATATATTTGGCTATTGGCATGCCTTCCACATTATATACACCCTTTATTTGGAGCTGTTATGGCTTCATTTTGTAGTTTGCAAAAATGTGCTCAATTACTAACTGAGTACATATCTGCAGGTTACACTAATCCTGTATGAACAGCTGCCATCTTCCTGGATCACTAATTCACATCATTTGCATGGTTTTCACCTGCAAATGGGGTGATTCGCATACAGGAGCTGTGTCCGCGCAAGAATAGTGCAGGAGCATTTGTGCACATCCCGGGAGCTTGTTCCTGGATCTCTTGGCAGCCATAGTGCCTCCAGCAGCTCTTGCACTATTCCTGCATGCCATGCAGAGTTTGCTGAATCCTGGGGCTAATCTATTAACTTCTAATACGAATTACAGCAATATTTTAAAAAGTGCCCTTGATTTTCGGTCTTTACCACCACTCTCCCATTATTTTTTGACTATGTCAAGAATTCTCAAAAAAATCATGCAACTGTCCATGATTTATTTTATTCGTTTTGTCCTCTACTCAACTTTCTTTTAACTAACTGAGGATGGCAGTTAAGTCAGTAGCACCAGACACCATAGTTTCATACTTCTTACTGCTCAGAATATGCTTGTGATACAAAACCAATTCTTAAATTACCTTTTTAAAGTGAATTAGACTAATACTTAAAAAAAGTCTTTGATTCTGGATACTGTTCCTGATTTTGTAAAAAGTCTCTGATTTTGCCTCCTATTTTCACTCTAGCACTGCTTTTCTATTGTCACTTGTCACTGATGATTACAGGCAAGTAAGTAATGCCGGACATCACAGTTTCTTACTTCGTATTGTTCAGAAAATATACATTGATACAACACCTGTTGATCAGTTTACTCTTAAGATAATTAGAATAATATTTAAAAGCTCTCCCTGGTTTTATCACCTCAATTTTTTCATATATGTGCATAATCATTGAACAAAAATTTGAGAAGCTTGCCCCCACATTGATCAAGGAAAAGTAAATATAATTTAAAATAAAAGATATATATTCTACTGTGGGAAGTGTCTGCTGTTAACACTGCTCACAGATTTAGATGGTTTATTGTAACAATTTAAAAAAGTGTAAAAACATGTACCTGCAAAGTAAAAAACATCCATGAAGATCTGCAGTTCTGCAAGTCCCCTTTCCGGGAAATTTCTCATCATACAACTAGTTGACTATTCACAAGAAAGCTCTGCAATCCTATCATATTTGCAGACACTTGACTGTACAGTTCCCAGTAGTCTCTGGTCATATTAATTCATGAGTAGAGACTGCAGTCTCAGACAGCACTGCAATCAGTTTCTGTTGGTAACTGATTACAAATGTTTAAACTGCGTAGAAAAAGGGGATCTACTTCACATGACAGAAAACTTATTTGACAGAATTTGATTGAGACCAAAATACCTAATTTTCAAAATACTGAAAGCTCATTTGACTGAATCTCATTTCTCTGAAAGGTTACAATGCTGAATTTCAAAATACCAGATTTTAAATCATAGACATGCACACTTACAACAGCAATGACCAAGTCTTTCCAGAACTTTAAAACTACTTACTTACCCTCTTAACAGAAACCAGATGATAGAAAACAAAACTAGGTGGGGGGCTGTGCCTCCAACACCCCGCTAGCTATATATACTAACGTCAGGATCGCAGTATAGTGGGGAAAAGGGAATATACCTTTTACTTGCCTTAAAGTACACTACACCCTGCCACTACTGCCGGGAACGCACAAAACATGGGCCATATTACTTTAAATACTTCCCATGAAAATGTAGAGACATACCCACATTTAGGAACACCATAACACTACTTTCTACATGACTCTCGGTATTCTGACAGTCAGCACTTTAAAGTTACAGTAATTCTTTTTATCACAAGAAAGTCACAGGTGAAGGGAAACCCACATTATATCTATGGTTTACAATTCAGTGAAATGAGATTCAGTCAAATGAGTTTTCAGTATTTTGCAAATTAGGTATTTTGGTCTTGGTCAAATGCAATTCTGTCAAATTAGTTTTCAGTCATGTGAAGTAGACCCAGAAATAGAATATGGATTAGCAGCCCATATCCTATTACTATAGCAAAAAAGAAAAAACTTTAAATTTTTCACTGGGGAACATATTTCATTGTGGTCCTCTATAATTCAGAGTTAATTCTCATCAAGTTATTCCCAGCTGCTGTCAGTATCTCTTCTTTCATATTTTAGCTATTTGTTACTATCTTAGTACTTCCTCCTGAATGTTATCCTGCCTTTGGCTTCATATTGCTAAGTACCTGGTAGCAGATTATTATTAGTGATATTTCCCTTTACTTTAGCATAGTTTTACTGCTGTCAATTAGCTGATTTTTTTTTTTGCTATTTTGACATATAGGTATCTGGTTACTCAAAGCAGTTTGTTTGTGCAAGTACTTAATGCAAAATGTTGAATGTACAGAGGTCTAATTTCCAAAACTATGAAATCTCCTTATTAAGTTTGTGTAAATTGTTTTTTTTTTCTGCAAGAAATGAAAGTGGGGAATAAGTATATACATTGTTTAAAGAATGATTTTGGGTCACCAATGGGACATGACTGAACTTTAACACTAAAATTAGGAGTTGTTGTTTTAGTAGAGCAGTATTGCACTGACTGGGAGATATTTACCTCTAGCTATGAGAAAGAAGGCTTACTGGGCATTGTTAGAGCTAAGAACTGCAAATGTACAGATAATTAATGTTAATATGTGTGGTTCTAGCAGTTGATCTCTCCATTATTTTGTTACCTTTTCCCAATAATTACATGATTTAACACATCATATGCAAATATAATTTAGGTGGTAACTTCAAAGTGACGTTAGACTCCCGAACAGACAGCTTTAACTTTAAGTCAGAGCAGAATTTAAAACCACAAAGATTGGCAGTAAATAATACTACAGAAATAGCAATCTTATACCAGGTGAATTTTAAACATCTTTGACAGAGGCTATACCTTCTCTTTTACTTAGATCAATGGCTTATGTCTAAAACAACTCTATGAATGTCATTTCACATGAAACTATGCTTTGCCCTTTTACTGGCCACCATGTAATACTAATTGCCTTTTCAAATATATATTTCAAATATATATTTGGAACATACCCCTAAAAGGCGACACAGTGTCACAGTGGATAACATTATCACCTCAAGGCAAGAGGTTCCCAGGTTGGATTCTCAGTTGGGATGCCTTTGGTGCGGAGTCTACATGTCCTCTCTGTGTGAATGTGGGTTTATTCTGGGCTCTGCAGTTTCCTCCTACATTTCAAAGACATGCAGTACGTGGGCTGGATACTCTAAATTGGCCATAGGTGTGAGTGTGCATGCAATCCTGTGGTATGGAAGAACAGCCATAGCTTGGCTAGCCATCTGGGTGTGTGAATGTTGACTCAAGATGGCTATCAGTGTTGAAGTGATATCCCAACACTGTGTGCAAAAAGTGGGAAAAAGGGTTTTGAGATGGATGGACAAATACCCCTATATGCTAGATTATGAACTCTAAGTTAACATCATCAGAGCATACACGTTTCCTTTCTTTAGACCTATTAGGGTTGATATCCCTCGTTAAATGATGGAAGAAGTATTTGTTTCATATAAAAGCTATATTCCTAAAGCAGCTCAATGTCTGGATCCCCACCCAAAGGAATTTGGTTTATATAACTTAAGACAGGCATAAAGGACAATTCTCCAGTAAAGAATTATTTGCATGTTATCAGAGACCAAAAACCAGCTCTTTCACCTTCAGAAAGAGAGAACAAATCTTCTTCTGAATCAGATGACCCTGCAAACATTGATTTTGGGGAACAAACTAGGAACACACAGGGGTCTGTGCTGGACCCTTTATTTATTTATTTATTTATTTATTTATTTATTTATTTATAGTGTCCGACTGGACGTAGGTCCATTTTCAGCGGAGGTCCGGGGAGAAAAGCTCCACAGTTAAAATAAACAGACATTGGATTACATAGTGAGTAACAATTTACATAGCAATTACTTACAACATATTTACAGATGAAGAACATAGTACATCAGTAGACAACTAGAATCTTTATCTGTGAAGTGCATACCAGACATTAACAAATGTTACAAGACGAAGAAGTTCGTGTTGTATAATAAGTACTGTTTTATGAGCATCTGAGCTTGCTATAATCAAGGTAGTTAGTGGAGTGGAAAGAAAGGTAGTGGTTGGATGGGGTGGATGATATTAGAGTGGGAGTTGCAAGGGCATAGCCAGCATGTTTTTAGTTGCGCTTTTTCCGATTTGGCATCTATTAGGCGCTTTTACGATTTGGCATCTATTTCTCAGAAGTCCAGGACAAAGTAGATAGCCTTTGGCTCACCAAGTTCACTGATGATTGTAAACTGGGATAAATCAGTGAGTCCTCAAATGATGTCAACATATTATAGGAAGGGTTAACACAAATAAATGATTGGTGCCAAAGCCATAGTCTAAAACTAAATGCAAAAAATTGCATTATTATTCCTATCAGCAAAATGAAATTCCCTGCAGATTACAATATTCACAGCAGACCCCTGAGTTCCAACCCAGTGGTGTGAGACTTCGGAACACAGGTTAACAGTAGTCTAAACTTTGACCACCAAGTTTCCACAGCTGTAAGGAAAGCAGTACACCTCATAAGCAAGGGCATAGCATCCAGGTCAAGGGATGTTATAACTCCACTATACTCAACCCTCATCAGACTACTAATAGAGTATAATGCACCCTTTTGCACATACCTCACCATGACCTATGTGGACAGGCTGGAAGCCCTGTTACTTTACTCTGTATCTTAAAGGGTGCTGATAGTTGACTTGTGCCTGGCCTATAGGGTAATCTCCAACCCTGCCCTAATGGAAATGCTGAACATCTGCAAGTCAAATGACTCGAGTCACTCACTCTACGGATATCAATCTAATTTGTGACATTAACAGATCGTGCTGGAGATACAGATATGTCTCCCAGAGCCTGCCACTTCACTGGGATAGACTCCCTATTCACTTAAAACAGAACTCCTCACTGACCCTATTCAAACTCAACCTATATAATTGGATGGGAGACTGCAAATTCACCCCTGGGGTGGCACCCATGTCCATCATAGACAGGGTTACAGGTATTGATCACAGACCAGCTCTGTTCATACATTTGTTCTGTGAACTACCCAAAAAAGAACAAATGGGGATACTTGGGATTAACATGGCTAGGCCTGTAAAGGCGCTAGGGCCACTAGCCTAGTAACCTCCTATGAACCTATGAACCTATGTAAATAACTCATACAATGCCTAAAGAAGACACAAGCAAGGACACACATGCCAGTTATTAAGAAAGATAGAGGATTGTTGCTTCACTCTGAAACAAAAAAAAAGATATTACAAGATTTCTGTTCCAGCTTATATGCTAACCTCAGTACTGTTCATTCCTTTCTCAGGGAACTTCTCTCGTGTGGCTCTTTAGCTTTAAATTGTCATCACTATCAAGGTCTCAATCCTCCATTTTATCAGATTCTAACACCATATCTGAAATTGATGATGATATCAAAGAAAGCCCTAATGGAAAGGCACCTAGCCCAAATGGTCTTTATTCTGATTTATATAAGCTTCTTTGTAATGAAGTTGACACTCAGTTTATTCAGTCTGGTGGTCATACCCTGATTTCTTGAAAACAAAATCATGCATGGTGGCATCACCCAAACTTGGCAAAGATCTTCCTCATTCTTGCTAACTAAAGGCCTATTTCCCCAAATTAGTATGAAGCTATGCTGTACACTGGGAGTTTACCTTTAGAGTTCAGGTTCTTCTTCCCTCCATTATCCATCCAAACTAGGCTGGTTTAGTTTAAGATCACTCAAGTAGAGATCACCTCCATACATTAATATTCATGATTCCAATGTAAATAACCTCCTCTGTTTTAGCCATCAAGATATATTGGTGGCCCTAAAAGGCTTTTGATTTCATTGAATGAGATTATCCTTGGTCACTCATGGAATCTATAGGGACAGTCTCCCTCAGCTGTAAAAGCCATTACTGTTGTCCATGCTCTAGATTACCATAAAGAAACACTCTTTTGTTTCCTTGCCTGATCTATAAGGGCACCAGGTAACATTGCTCTCTTTCTTATAATCTGTTCTTACTAGCTATGGAGCACTTTATTTAATGCATAAAAGCCATTCCACCTGTAAAGGATGGGGCATTTCTAGGAAAAGACAATCACACCTTTTTCCTGTATATTTTTTTTACCTTAGCTGCCTGCCAACCATCAAACCTTTTTGATCACAGACCAGACCCAATTTCCTGACAGTGGAGACCATTTTTTTTTTTACATCTACCAAGGGAGTATTTTGTGTTGTCTGTTATGTGGAAAGCTATTGGAGATTCTTTATGCTCTCACAAGCATTCCAGCCATGAGAATAGTTTCTAATCTGAAGTCGTTTACTTCATTTGGTCTTCAACCTGTGGGATACCGTATCCGTATTGGATCTGAGTTGGCAATCTTACTAGCATCTGCTCCGAGCTCCAAGCTCCTCCCCTTACCCATAATATGCCTCCACTACCTTCCAACCCCCAGATCTTGTTTGCTGTGACTAGCTGAAGTATCATGATCTCCTGAGCTCCGAGTAGTAAGTGGGTTTTTGAAAGCTTTTAGAAAGCCTTTTTCTTTCTATATTTGTAGTATAGTGGTTAGTATAGGTTCCTCTTCTCCTCCCCTTGCTTGGTGCATCATGTGATTAAACGTTGTGGCTGTTTAGCTTAGTTTAGCTTAGTTGGCTAGTGTACTTGGTTCTCCTCCCCCCTCAGTGTGTTTTGTGTGTGAGTATGGTGAGTGGTTTAAGTGGGAAAACTGATAATTGTTTGTTTCTGAAACTACTTGTTTTCCCACTCTTGTCTGAATGGCTGCTAAGCCTGTATTTAAAAGGTTCACTGAGTGTGGCCATAAGCTGTTCCCAGCAGATGGCCACACTCTTTGTGTAATGTGCTTGGGCATTGCCCATCTCAGTACCGACTGCTCTATATGCGTGGATTTTAACCGACGCACAATCAAGGACAGGATGGCTAAGTTGTCCCTGAAAGGCCTTCTTCCCACTTCTGAGGTGGTTGCCTCATCCTCGGCTTCAGTCACAGCGGCTGCTGTGGCTGCCTCTCCTTCATCTCTTGCCCTTGCTTCTCCACCCTCCCAAGTTGGGACTCAACCTCCCATTTCAAAGCCTGCAGAAGTGGAGTGGAAAAGGGGCAGAGAGAAGGAGAGAGAGCCAAAGTCCCAGTCTGAGAAACATAAGAGTTCTCTGGACCTCCCCTTCACCTGCAAAGAGTCAGCATAGGATCCATGACTCCTCTCGGCTCCGATCTCTGAGATTTTCCCCGGAGCCAGAGGAGACACACTCTCCATATAGATCTTCGGTTCCCTTACCCGCAAGGCTGGAGCACATGGCCTCGTCGAGGCCCATGCGGTCCTTATCAGAAGTTGACATGGATAAAATGATGAGGAGGTTCATTCATACTCAGATCCAGATAGGGGTCTTGCCAGCCCCCCTCAGGCGGGGGGAGCTCACTTCCTTTTTTTACACCAATTTCTCCTTCTCCGATCCGTCTACCAGGTTCAGAGTACTTGGATCCGAGGATGTCTTTAGTCAGGGGGTCGGCACTGATGGTACCTGCTTCCTTGATGCCGACAGCTGCCTGGAGCGTGTCAGATCTGACCAGCTCGGATCTGAGCCGCTGTCAGAGCCGGAGCTTGGGTGTCAGATCCGAGGGAGCAGAACATTTTTCATCGGCTCTGGCTTTGTCGGGCCAAGTTCCCTCCCTCAGAGCTCCATCCACTTTGGCCTGGCTCCAATTCTCTCATTGGTCCTGGGGAGACCAGCTTCCTTATTGGTTCCCCAGGAGGTTCATTTTCCCTCAGCATTCGATGTAGTAGAAAGGGTTCTCTTCACTGGATCGAAACCGCTGACTATCCCCTCAGACTCCACCCCGACCCCCTCGGCTCATTCTAAGAATCCCATAATTTTACCAGAGGGACAGCCCATGCACGAGGAGCCCCAGATGGTCCCTCCTTAGGAACAAGTGGATTGCCAGTTCCCCCAGAGAGCCCCACCAGAGATGTGCCTCGCAAGCATACATGTAAGAGGAGGCACTTGGACTCCCCTGAGTCACTCACCGAGGATATGGATTTCAGTGATGGAGAAAGTTCCCCAAGGTCACCTCCTGAGGATGTCTCCTTTGGAGACATCATGGAAATCCTTCACCAGCGGGGAGGTTGGTCTGCCCCCAAACCTTTTTCTGATGAGTCTGTGTTCCTGGAGGCTTTTGGCATAGGCCCATCTACTTCATGGGTGTTACCTCCCACAGATCCCTTGATGGATCTGCTCACCTCGTGGGCCTGGAAGAAGCCAGACACCATGTAACCAATACCCAAAAGGCTTGACAAGATCTTGAGTCCACCTTCAGATAGGCCAGAGTGGAACAAGGGCTCCCCGTAGATGCTATTGTGGTAGCAGCAGCCACAAAGAAGGAACTTATCCAAGAGAGTTCCTTGGTTAATCCTCCTGACTGAGAGTCATGGATGATGGACCACTTAGGGAAGCAGATTTATGCTTCAGCTACCTTTTCTATTAGGGCACTGAACTACCTGGCACACATCACAAGACTCCAACGCGACCTGGTGAAGGAGCTGGTGCAGTCTCCCCCTAAGTCCATGTCGCAGGAGGACGGGACTCATTCTCTGCAAGGATGGCCACTTTGAAAGCAGTCTCCAACATGTCCATGCGACTCCTTTCACATGCTACTGAAGGAGTGGCTAGGGTGGCTGGGTTCAGCATGTCCATGAGGCGCAACACCTGGCTCAGACTATGTCAGTTTTTGGAATCTTTCAAGGCATCCTTTACCAATGCCCCTTATGACGGCTCTAATCTCTTTGGTAAGGCCATCAAAGAGACTTTAGTCCAGAGTGAGAAGGATGGGAAGATACTGTCTGCCATATGAATCCACTTTTTGAACCCTCAAAGGTCCTTTTCCCGGAGAGGGCAAACGAAGATGTGGTTCCAGAAGTCACAGTATTCCTGGGACACTCAGGGCTCTTCTTCTTCCCCCAGAGGCAAAGAGGGACAGAATGGACACCAGCTCAGAGGCAGAGGGGGTCCAAGGAATTTTTGATCTCGAGAACTCTTCTTGGACAGGCCCAGACAGCAACCCTGAGAGGTGGCCCGACTGTTCTACTCTGGAGGCAGTCAGGGGATGATTGTCCTTGCACCTGGTGGGATGGGAGTTCATAACATCAGACCACTGGCTGCTTCAGATCATATCCAGAGGATACTATATCCCCTTTGTGGTTCCTCCCAAATCTCCCAAACACCTCCTGGATGTACCACCCACAAAATGGGAGGCAGCAGCACAGGAAATTTCCAAGCTGCTAGAAAAATGAGCCATCAAAACCGTCCCCCAGATCAGTCTGGATCGGGCTTCTACTCCAGGTTCTTTTTGGTGCCAAAGAAAACAGGGGACTTAAGGCCCATTCTGGACCTATCTACCTTGAACCTGTCAGTAGCCAAAGAAAAATTCTGGATGGTCACACTACAGTCCATCATGCCATACCTGCAAGAGAATAACTGGATGCACTCCTTAGACCTCCAGTATGCTCATTATCACATAAAGATGCACAGAAGCTCTAGCAGGCTCCTCTGCTTCTGGCTAGGAGTCAATCATTACCAATTTTGAGCCCTACCCTTTAGTCTCATCACAGCCCCCAGGGTGTTCACCAAATTGATGGCAGTGGTAGTGGCTCACCTGAGGCTTCAGGGGATTCAGGTCTATCCATACCTGGACGATTGGCTCCTCACTGCTCCAACCAGGCATCTACTATCTCAAACCAGGGATTATTTCTTAAACCTTGCCCTGCATTTGGGGATCACAATCAATGCATCCACATCACTTAGGTTCATAGGTTCATAGGTTCATACTAGGCTATCTGCCCTAGGGCATTTATAAGCCTAGCCAGAATGTGTTTGGCTTTCGCCGCCCATTTTAAATTTATTTTGCTATGCCCTTTTTCGAGATTAGTATACTATGCCTCTATCTAACAGTGACACAGAAGTGATACCCGGGGTAAACCTACGATCTCCCATCCACTCATCAAGATTCCTCTTGAAGAGAGTCAATGAGGGACTCTGCCTTACCTGGACTGGGATTTTATTCCAGAGTGAAGGGAGCCTCTGGGTTATGAATCTGTCCCTCCAGCATGTCCTATTTATTTCAGTGCTGAGGTTCAAGTCTCTCGAGCGTAGCTCGATGGGATTTGGATTTTCTGAGGTGCAGCATGTCCATTAATTCCGGGTTGGACATGGCTTTATACATCAGGCACAGATCTCCTCTGAACAGGCGGTATGCCACTGAGTAGAGCTGGAGTTTCTTTAACCGGGCAGCATATGGCATCTGTTTGAGCCCTTTGATCCTCTTGGTGAGGTACTTTTGGGGTCTTTCCAGTTGCTGCAGGTGTCTGGTAAGGTACATCCCAAAGGGCATTGTACTCAATTATGGGCCTGATGAGGGATGAGTAAAGAGGCACGATGACCTCCCTGATCTAGATGTGAATCCCTTCATGATTAGGTGGGCTATATAAAATGTTTTTCTAACCACTTTGGCCACGTGGTTGTCAAATGAGAGATTGCTATCAACTTGGGTCCCCAGGTCCCTAATTACTTCTTCTGTACTTAATGGATTTCCACCTATGTGGTAATTTGTGGGCACTTTGTTTTTGCCAAAGGGATGACTATACACTTTTGGCATTTAGCTTGAGGCCATGGCTCTGGCACCAGTTGTCTGTTTCTATGAGGCCCTTTTGTAGGATGCTTGTGTCGGCTGGAGAGTCGATTATGGCACCCAGTTTGCAGTCATCTGCGAACTTGGTCAGCCACAGTCCTTCCGTGTTGGCCTGTACCTCCGAGAAATATATACCGAACAAGAGAGGTCCCAGGACTGAGCCTTGTGGGACACCACTTGTAACTGGTTTGGAGTCTGACATGGCTCCAGCAATTCTAACCATGTGGGTTCTGTCCTTGAGCCAGTTTGCAATCCATCTAGTGACATAGGGGTTTATATTTAAGCTGGTGAGCTTATCTATAATGCCAGTGGGGTATTGTATCGAAGGCTTTGCGAGGTCCAGGTAGGCTGTGTGGACCACCTTCCCTCGTCAATGGCCTTGGTGACTGTTTCAAAGAAATCAACCAGGTTTAAGAGGCAGGATCTGCCCTTAACAAAGCCGAACTGGGTAGGATTCAGTGTTTGTAGGTCCCCAATATCTTTATTTATGAGGTCCATGATGATCCTTTCCATAGCTTTGCAGACCAAGCTAGTCAGGCTTATGGGACGATAGTTTCCAGGATCCGTTGAGGCACCACCTTTATGGAGAGGGACCACTGTTGCTGTACGCCACTCTTTGGGCACATATCCTGTAGTAAGGCTGAGATTGAACAGTAGTTTTATGTTTGGGTTTAGCTCTTCTTTGAGTTCATGTAGGACGCAGGCCGGGACACCATCTGGTCCCATTGATGCTGTGTTTTTTTGCTTTGGAGAGGCGGCTCTTACCTGAGCATCTGAGATGTCAGGGGCAGCACTCTGCTGGGATAGATATTTGCCCTTTTGGTGGGGGTTTGCTGAACCTGTCAGCTAGGATGTTGGCAATGTCTGTGGGTTCGTGTATTTTTGTCATTTTGGACTAATTCTGAGCATATCTGGGAATTACCACCCAGGTTCCTAACATAACTAAAGAAAGCCTTGTGATTATCCTTAGTGTCCTGTGCAATTTTTCTCTCATTGCTGGCCTTAGACAATTTTATGTGTGTCCGTAGTTTTTTGCTAATACTGATCAGTGATGCCTTCCCTTTTTGGGATTTTGCTTTATCATTTAGTAGCTTCCTCCTTCTATTGTATAGTTTGTTTATGGCTGGGGTCCACCAGACAGGACGTCTGCCTTTGGAGGATTGGGTCTTGGTTTTATTTGGGATCGCATGATCCATGCATTCCTGAAGGTGTTCATAGAATGCGTTTATAAAGGATTCTGCGGTCTGGGCTGTATTTTCCACAGGCCCGGGGGCTTTGAAGGATTCCACCTCAGTTTTGAGGCGTGTAAAATTTGCTTTAGAGAAGTTTTTCACTGTGGTTTTCTGGGCAGGGGGTGGGGTCGGGATGTGAATATCCGGTGAGATTAGTTTATGGTCTGATCTTACCAGTGAGGGATACACTTCTGGTCTGGAGCATAGAGTCCCCATGTTGGTGATGATCAGGTCCAGTATGTTTTCCCCTCTTGTGGGAGTGGTAACAAGTTGTTCCATAGCATTTGAGTTTATAAATTCTAGGAACCTTTGGGCTAGGGTGTTGGTGCTAGAGTAATGCTCCCAGTCTATGTTTGGGTAGTTGAAGTCACCCAATATAATGGTGTTTGGAGAGACCTTCATATTTTCCTGTGTTCTCAGGAAGGCCGAGTGGGGTTCCTGGTTTTGGGAGGGTGGTCTGTAGCAGGCTATAAACTGGAAGGCAGTTTTACCCACTGCTAGTTGCACATGGATAGTCTCTGATGCTTCGTGCTTTGCCACCAACCTGGAGGTGTGGGTATCTTTGATGAATATCGATACTCCCCTCCTTTTGTGGTTCGGTCCAAGTTTTGGGGCCGAAAAGCATGGTATGAGGTATAACCTGGTAGTGCTGGGGTCCTCTCGGGAGCCCTGAACCAGGTTTCTGTTACTGCACAGATATCGATGTTCTCCATGCTAAGGAGAGTTTCGAGTGCGTGCATCTTGAGGTTTAGACTTCTGGAGTTGAGTAGCATTACTCTTAGTTTCTTATCCCTTGTGATATCTATGGAGGTGGGTTTGTCTTTTGAGCCTTGCCTAAAAAAGGCACTATGGGAGTAGCAAGAGCCTTTGCCAATATCCAAAAGCCCAGGGGTGACAGGTGCAAGCCGTCCCTAGCGAAGTATCGTGGCTTGTCGAGCATATCATCCCAAGCTGACAGGCATTGGATCCCCTTTGAATGACACCAGTACTTAAGCCAATTGTTGAAATTGATCATCTTGTCTTCATATTGTGGCATCATTCTTGGTGAGGGCAAGATGCTACTCAAGGTCAGGGTCATACCGGCCTGGGCTACATGCTCAGAGAGCTCCTTTATGTCTCTTTTCATGTAGTCCAGGGAGGTACGTCTCAGGTCATTCACACCAGCATGGACAATGACTGAGTCATATTTGTACTTGCCTTGGAGTGACCTGAGTGCTTGTGTTATGTGGCGGATCCTAGCACCCGACAGGCTGCTCACCGTGACCCTCTCCTTGTTCAGCCTGGTGAGCGGGATGACTTCTAAATACTGTCCAGGTGATAGACTACATTGGGGGCAAGGATAGATACATTACAGTGCAAAATCTTCCTGACCTTGGAGAGATTACAAAACCTGAGGATACATATCTCTCTGATCTACCATTCTCATCTCCCATCAGCAAAATCAGTGATGAGGGCCTTAGGTTCAATGGCGGCGAACTTAACGCTTCTCCCATGTGCCCGGTTATATATGAGAATTCCACAGTGGACACTAGCTGTACAATGGTCCCTGTTGGTCCTTCCATTGTTGTATCCAATGCAACTCAGTCGAGTCTGTCAGTCATCCCTTCTCTGGTGGATGTGTTCTCTGGACATTTTGGAGGGATGACCCTTTTGTTCCAGCCCCTGTTCAAGCCACAATGACCAAGGATGCCTCCCAACTCAGGTGGGGGGGCATTGTTTGGGCAGGACAATCCAAGGCATGTGGTCCCCTGTAGAGACCAGCTTGCACATAAATGTTCTAGAGATGAGGGTGGTCCTTTTAGCATTGCAGGCTCTTCATGCCTTTCTTTCTCTGGGAACCATTGCAATTCAGTCAGACAACATGTCAGTGGTCTGGTATATCAAGAAACAGGGAGCGACCAGATCTTACCCCCTTTGTCGCAAGGCCACGAGAGTGTGGGAATGGGCAATCTCCACCGGTCGTTTTCTCAATGCAATGCACATTCCGGGACGGTCCGACATTCTAGAGCACAGGTTAAGTTGGACTATTCGGATGCCTTACGAGTGGTTTCTGAATCTTTCATTAGCGGAGCAGAACTTCCTGGAGTGGGATCAGCCTTGCTGCGATCTCTTCGCATCTCCTTCCAATGCGAAGTGCAGTGAGTTTTTCACTCTGAACCCCCTGCCGGGGGATTCCCCCAGAAATGCTCTAGTCCATGCTTGGCCTTCCAGTCTTCTGTATGCTTACCCTCCAGTACCTCTTATTCTGAGGTTTCTATAGAACGCTCGTTGACTGGGGAGCAAAGTGATCCTCATTGCCCCGTTTTGGCCTTGCCAGGTATGGTTTCCCTTCCTTTGGTCTCACCTTCTAGCTCTGACCTGGATCTTGGATCCCATTCAGGATCTGATTTCACACCCATCAGGGATACCTCATCCGAACCTGGACAGTTTGAAGCTCAGAGCTTGGCTGCTCTAATTCCCATGATCACTAGGACTCCTGAATTATCCTCTTCAGTTAGGTCTATTCTGGTGGCTGCTCATAAGTCTTCAACCAGGAAGGTCTATTGCAGTAAATGGAAATGATTTCCTTTCTGGCCTCTCAGTAGAGTTTAGATCCCTTCACGGCTCCTATTTCTGCCATTCTTGACTTCCTAGCTGATATTTTTCAACATGGAGCTAGCTCTTCTACTGTCAAGGTTCAACTGGTTGCCCTTTCTCATTTTCATGTGGGTGAGAATTCTGTCTCACAAGCCTCCTCCAGACTGACTGTGTAAAGCCTTTATCAAAGTGACTTTTCTGTTACACCCCCCTGTCAAGGATCCTGTTCCCCCATGGGACCTTACTATGGTTCTTCAAGCTCTGGTCGCTCCGCCTTTTGAACCTGCTACAACCACAGATCTAAAATTCTTATCTTGGAAAACAGTTTTTCTGGTGGCTATTATCTCTACTAAAAGGGTTTCAGAACTGCATCCATTGTCTATCAAAGTTCCTTATATGATTTTCCACAAAGGTAGAGTTTCCCTTCGGACCAATTCATCCTTTCTTCCCAAGGTGGCATCACCAGTTAATATCAATTAAATCATCAATTTACCAGTTTTCTTTCCTAATTTTGCTAACAAAATGGAATACAAACTCCACTTGCTGGATGTTCATAGACAGTTATGATTTTATTTACACAGGACCAAAAATTTCCGTAGATCCGATCAACTGTTTGTATCCCTCTATAAACCCTTTTTGGGAAAACCTATATCCAAGGTCACTATTGCTAGATGGATTTCTTCATGCATCCTTCAGGTCTATAATGACAGAGGCATGTCTCCTCCGGGTCAGGTGAAAGCTCATTCCACTAGGTCCATGGCTACTTCTGCGGCCTTTTGGTCCAGAGTCTCTTTGGATGATATTTGTTCTGCAGCTACTTGGTCCTCATCTCATATATTTATTTCTCATTATAAACTGGATTTGACTTCTAGAAGGAGAACATCCTTTGGTTCCGCTGTGCTCTGGAATATCCTTCCATGAGGGCCACCCAGGAGTTTAGTAGCTGGGGACTGTCTCACAGGTTGAAGACCAAATGAAGTAAACTACTTCAGACAAAGAAGTCATGTACTCAACATAACATTCCATCTGAGTAGTTCTACTTTATTTGTCTTCAACCATTTCTCCCTCGTTTCCCCAGACCTTGTCATGTGAACAGTCTGCGGGCTGCAGTTATAGTTCATAAGTATTTTTCAGGTCGGGTTATCAGTATAAAGATCAGCAAACTCTATCTGGGGGTTGGAAGGTAGTGGAGGTGTATTATGGGTAAGGGGAGGAGCTTGGATCTCAGAGCAGATGCTAGTAAGCTTGCCGGCTTGGATCCAATACGGATCCGGTATCCCACAGGTTGAAGACAAATGAAGTAGAACTACTCAGGTGGAACATTATGGTGAGTACATGACTTCTTTTTTTAGTGCTTGTACCATCCTTTATGTTGATGTGCTCATCCACATTCTCACAGGGCTGCCAACACTCCCTCATGTCTGCTTATGTATGCTCCTTCACAAAGACAGGGAGTTACTGTTATTGAACTGGGCATTCACAGTACTTCCCCTTCCTAGACAGCTGCTGCATTTGGTGTTGCTCAGCCTTGATTGTACCACACCAGAGTTGCAGATACACTTGGTCAGAAGCCACCACACTCCACCCCTGGATAAGTGCCACTCATCCTCCCCTGACAGCTCATGAGTTACCCAAGTCACTGGACAAATTCAAGTCACCTCAGTCTAGATGGAACTCTAGCCTTCCATATCACAAGACTGGCTAAAAATAGAGGATCACACTTTGTTACTTGCTGACAACTGTCTCTTTTTAAGAGACAGATTTATTTATGTTATTCATCCCAAAACTCAGCAATGCTTACAGGATCCATTCCTTTTCTGGGTTTAGAGTAAGCTAGAAAACTGATACTTTACATATTAATTACTTAGCAGTCTCCATTCTTCTAAGTTTGATGGTGTATGTCTCCATAAAAATATCACGGAACATATAATCACCTATTTCTCTTGTACATGTTAGAATATAATCTTATGCCACTTTGGCACTTTGCATGCTGAAGGCATATTCTTGGCCCAAGTTATATCTGTCCTTTTTGGGCTGCATGTCCAAGCTTATGCTGTAGCATTTTTGCCCACTTTTTGCTACCTGATTATCCTCTATAAAATAAGTTTAAAACCTATTATGCAAATCACGTTCTCTTATTTTTGCATCACCCATTTTACAAACTACAGGCATAATATAGCTTTGCAGTAATCTCAGATAAATTTTATTATGACTTTTCTCATGGTCCTTCAATGGACTAAAAACAAAGATGATTTTGGTGCAGGAAACAAGTGCAATTAAAATAAGACATCAAGAAGATGATCTCAGTTTGCTAGTAAAATGTTGATTTCCTACAAATATTCATGATACATTCATTCATTAATCAGATCCTTAATCAGAACTGATCAAGAGCACAAATTCAATAAAATTCGCCCATAGTTATTGAAAGAAATTGTGCAAGGGCCCAAGCCGTCCTGCACCCCAATATGAAGAGATTTCACCTATATTTTTTTTCAATTATTTTTGCTATAATTATGGGCAAATAACAGTGTGGAAACAAAAACTCCCAAAGCAGTCTCACACAATGATCCTAGAATGTCTACGTTATGACAAGATGATATACAAGCAACTCTATATGCAATTAGATGTGGCTGGACATGTAGAACTCGACCTAATAACCCCTGGCCATTCTTAAGGAAGCTGTATTTTAACACAAACAATATTAATCTCCTGTGTGAAAGACTTTCTAATATCTTGTTCTATGATAAATTCTCACTGACTGCAATCATAGGATTAATGAGAAACGTTTTTGTAAGACTGGGGAGAAGCATGTTAGAGTCACAGACAGTAACAGTTTCAGTAAGGAAAGTCCGCTTCTTTTCTACAAAGAAATGTCCTGGACATATACAAGAAGAGGGATGAGCACTCAAATTCTATTTTCTTAGAAGAGAAGCTGGTTATGAACAGTATATTAGTTATCTAGTGTTATACCTTATCTTGGCCATATTAGAAGAGCTGTAAGAAATAGACTTAGGGGGTATACTTGATATCAAAGCCATTGTATTCAGAAAGCTCTATTGTTCCTCATAGCACCCTTTAGACTGTCTCCCCAGATTGACAGGTTATTTTATTTACTTGTGCGGTAGAAAAGGACAAGACTGCCACAATCGAACATGCCATTAGGACTTAAACGTTTCCATTGTTGTGTTTAGGTCAGCTCTTGCTTATTTTGGATACTTGAAGCTGAGTATGTTGGTTAGTTGGCAAGAACTCTTATACAATCACTTTTTATTTAGAGGGATAAATAAGACTCTTGCTGATACTTAACATTTAAAGATTCCTATCATCTGTTCCATTTCCAGTTAAAACGATACAATATCCCACTGAAAGTCACATCAAAGGCATTTTACTACAGAAAGAAGTTCTAAGAGGTTTGAATAGCTTTAGGCTACTGCATTCCACTGTAATTTCATTACCATAAATGAGTCACAGAGACATCTTTGCTTTGATCCAAGAAAAGTAAGTAGAGTCGGACACATGACCCATGGAAAACTTTAAGTAGTTAACCACAGGACACTAATTAACTAATTTCAACACCTACAGCAGGTTTCTTGGTCTTTTTTTACTCAAAAGGTATACCAGTCACTGGGAAAGAAAACAGAAAGAAGTTACTTGAGCATTTGACCTTTCACAACTCAGTATAAAATCTTCCCTGGAATGTGTATGAATTCAAATGAGAAGTGATGCTGAAAAAATGAATGCATACTCATTTTTCAGCAGGATTAGATATTCATTATGCTTTATTATTTTTTGTTATACTACACTGAGAGATGCATTAATTACTGCATTGTTCACACTTTTTTTCTGAAAGAAAATGCATTGTTGTGTACTGTTCTGTTTCTCTTTACATATAAACATTCACCATAGGAGTGAAATGCAAGAAAAATGTAATATAGCGTGCTTACACGTAACCAATTAGTTTTTCTGTGAGTACTGCCCTTAAAAGTAGAAAATAGGGTTTTACACTGCTTGACTGACACAACACCTTAGTTAAGAATTTATACCATACTATTCAATTATTCCAAATCTAAAGAAAAAAAATGTAATTTTTTTTTTTACTTAAACACCATGGGCATTTTGCAAGTGCACGCATAATGTGATATAGGGAATTAAATACCACACCAATGATATCCATGGACTTGTGCTGAGGACATGTGATTGTATAAGATTTCTCCAGTACACAAAATATACAAGTAATTGACTTCAGACACCTTTTCTCAAATGTGGAAGGGCCACACTAGTTTTTCCAGGAGGTGTTTGTAAGTCTAAAAATGTTGTGTTCTTAAAATATAAAGTGTTCACTTTATATGTGATCAGCAAAATTGAGATGTACAATCCAAATGACAATATATATGACTGCAAATCAATAATGCAGTAACATACTATCAGAAATGTGGATTATGTTTTATGTGTCCTTGTATATGGATGGATGACACTTGACTAAATGACAATAAATGTGTTTAAATGATTGAAAGGCCATTTAGTTAAGTCACTGTTAGGTCTGAAAGTTCATTTTATTGGTATAGTTAACAGCAACGAAGAGACGGTATAGAAATATATAAAGAAGCTTTACCTGCTGAGTGGTGCTACCTATACATAATCACAACTTGTGTGGTTTATATGTGTTTTTTTATTTACATGCGGTCACTGATTATCTTTCTGCAGCATTTTCACTTTTCTTCACAACTATAAGTGAAGTTAGCATGTTTTAGTAAGGGGAATGGGGAGGAAAGCCCCCACATCAGAGGTGCAGGGTGGGGCTAGCATCCCAGCAAAAAAACTCTGCTTGATACATATTCCCTTGGCTGATTTGGATTCATAGATTATAGATTAGTAATATAAAATGTTACAATCATTTTTCTTATAATCGTGTATGTTTATCTGCATATATAAATATAAATACACATACATACACTCACACATACACAAACACATACACACACACACACACACACACGCACACAGACACACACACACACACACACACACACACACACACACACACACACACACACACACACACACACACACACACACACACACACACACACACACACACACACAAACTTTTGTATATGTATGCAATTGTATGCATGTATGTATGTATATATATATATATATATATATATATATATATATATATATATATACAACCTGCCACAACAAATACATATCGTACGTTATACCAAATGTATATACTTACTTGAATTGTGTGCATTTAATTCTAATTGTATTTTTCTCCCTTTTGCTTGTCTGTAAATCTCTCTTTCTCTGTTGGCTTCTATTGTATAAAACTTGCATTTCTATCTTGATACACTTTATAAAAAATATTTGATTTTAATGACTATGATTTGTAAAATTGCATATTGTTTATTCTGTGGAGCTTTTCTCCCCAGGCCTTCTCTGAAAAAGGCACTAGCTCAGTCAGACTTTCCCAGTCAACAAATGTCAAATAAATAAGATATAGTTATAAATATAGATGGCTCTTGCTAATAAACTAAACTGCTCATATCCTTGAATCTCATAAGATCAAGCTGTAATGCTTGAATCCTGTAAGATCATATCTGCAAATGAACAGTATTTCCTTTTGCAGGGATCTGGACTGTGTGGGATCATGGCTCAGAGGGTATTGGGGTATTTCCCCACTGTGGAGTGAACTCAAAGTTCAGATCTGTATGTAGTAAGGTGTGTGGGGGGCAAGGGGGCATGTGGATTGCCCCCTGAACAAGCAGGTGTCCAGTCTGTATTTTGAATTTGATGCTATGATGGTGCAGTGGTGCAGTGGTTGCATTGTCACCTCGCAGTAAGAGGTTTTCTGGTTTGATTCTCGGCTGGGGTGCCTTCTGTGTGGAGTCTACATGTCCTCCCTGCATTCATGGCGATTTCCTCTGGGTGCTCCACTTTCCTTCCAAGTCACAAAGACATGCATCTGGAACGTTTTCTCCCAGGCCTCCTCTGAAAATTGGCTTTGTTCCAAGTTGGACTTTTCTGGTAAACAAATGATAAATAAAAAAAATATGGAGTTCAAGCAGTTTTGCTTGATTCTGAAAGATTCAAGGATTTGGCAGAAAAGCTTATAAATGAGAACCTCTGTTTTGTTTCATTCCAGTGTAACTTAAGCTTTTTTGAATGGTGACACTGGAAATAGTTTTATGACATTAAGGCAAGACTTGTGGACTTTTCCATCATTTGGAGGGGCAATTGTAATTATGATGGAATGGCCTACAAATAGCACCAAAAAGAAAACAAAAAAGCATTATCATTCAGACTTTCCCTTTCCTCACCCCCCCCCCCAGATACTTGAAGCTGTTAACCTGTTTCTCTATTTTCCCTTCTATCTCAATTCTCAGCTTCTTCTGAACTCCACCATTTGTTGCCATTACAATTGTCTTATATCCAGGTATAGATGGCATAATTATGGAAATATATAAACTTTTTCCTTCAAAGATACTCTCCCTCTTCCATAAAACTCTATTAGAAATTCATTTACAAGCTTTACTACCACTCTCTTGGAAATATTTGTTAATCACACCAATCCTAAAGGAAAACAAATCCCCACACCTCTGTACCTCATATAGACCTCATATAGACCTATATCATTATTAAATAATTTACATTTGGTTTTGCTGGTTGATTATTAAATAATGACTATAAGATATTTATGATAATATTAACTAACAGACTGAAAATATCACTATCCAAAACAATAAATAATGATCCATCTGGATTCATATATCATAGACACACACATGGCAATATTAAAAAGATAATTTCTTTTATAGATTATGTTAATAAAGAAAATTAAAAAAATATCACAATTGGCTTAGATATAGAGAAAGCCTTTGGTTCCCTAAATTGGGACTATTTATTCAAAATCCTAATGCTGTTTGAATTTCCTGAATCCTTTGTTAATCTCCTAAAGAATATATATACAAATAATTTAGCGTATGTCAAGTTAGGTCCTTTTACGTCTGAATCTATACATATAACAAAAGGCACTAAACAAGGATGTCCCATGTCACTGATTCTATTTGCT
Source organism: Protopterus annectens (assembly GCF_019279795.1). NCBI lineage: Eukaryota > Metazoa > Chordata > Ceratodontiformes > Protopteridae > Protopterus > Protopterus annectens. The sequence continues at coordinate 1,188,417,999 of NC_056733.1, read as the reverse complement.
CTGGCTTCTAAAATATTGGCAGATTCAATTTGCAACAGTATAAAAATATAAGGAATAGATGTTTATTAACAATACAATTCTAAAATAATTTGCTGATGACATATTACTAACAGCATCTAATACAAAAGAGACATTAGAAGAATTATATATATTAATTGACAAATTTTACATGGCTTCAAGACTCCATTTCAATAAATCAAAATCAATTTTTTTATTTTTAAATAAATAAAAAAAAAAGAACTGCAGACTAAGGGGGATCACATCATAAGGAAACAAGAATCTACCTTAAAATATCTAGGAATTGAGTTGCGCAAGGATAATAATGAATTATTCTAAAAAACTACAGTAATATCATCAATACAATTAAAATCTATGTGGAAAAATGGAACAAAATAATATTAACATTTGAAGATAGACTACAGTTAATAAAAATGATTTTACTGCCCAAGATCCTATATATAGCCTTGGCAATACAACTGTTACCAGAAATGACTATACTTAAATAAATAAATTCATGCCTAATAAAACATTTACAGTTTCCCAAAAGAAACAGAATAGCTTTAATACATCATAGGTTCATAGGTTCATAGGTTAATCATCCATAGGTTAGTACAGACCATGGAAATGGAGAGGATTAAACTTTCCTGATATAGATACATATATAAAAACATTGATATCTAAAACAATCTCAGATTGGATAAGTCCAAATTACTCTGCAAATTGCAAAGAATTACTAACTGTAATATCAATAAATGACTTTGATTTACAAAAAAAAAAAAAATTCAAATAACAGATAAAAGCAATTTACCATGGCACATATTGTGTATTAACATGCAATATAACTTGGCTAAACCCACTAAAACTTGTATGATTAATTATTACATTGACTCATTTAGGAAAATTATTAATGCAAATATAGATTTAAAAATCAGGTTTGATCTTTTAACACAATTTATAGTCACAAATAACTTACCACATAAAATATATAGAAAACTTATTAATTCCTGGGAAGAGAAAGGATTTGTTTGTTGGCTCCAATGAATCAAAGAACTAAAAGTTTTAGATATGTAAGTAATAAAAACAACATACAAAATTCCACAACAGGACTTGCTAACTTTTACAGAGTATTCTGTCATATTTGCAAGTTTTAAGTAGAATAATTAACAATTCTTCATTTAAAGAAATACCTAAATTTACAAAATACATATATGAGATCATATATAATGACTTTGACATGGGAAACAGTATTTCAAAATTTTACAGAATATTGATAAACTATAAAACAACACCTACAACCTCATATTGGAAATATATAACAAAAGGACACTCAATACAATTAACTGAATATATTAAAACAAATATCTTATTAGCAATAAAATATACATCCTTTACACAATACTGGAAAGTTTTTAATTGGAAATGTTTGCGCAGAGCATTCTTAACCCCAGACATAATCATTAAAATTAGTTCTTTCATAAAAGGAATATGGTGGAAATGTGAGCAAGTACACAATGCAGATTGGAACCACATTTTCTTTGACTGTGTTAAAGTTAAGCAATTTTGGGATGGTATTAATAATGTTCTACAAGCTTTATTTAATTAATCATTTTATTTAACTAAAGCTCTTGTATTGTTAAATGTGAATGACGTTCCTCATTTGAATAGGTCAAACATGTGTCCAGTATGGACTATACTTGCAATTTCAAGGAAGTGTATAACAAGAAGATGGGATACAAACACAATACCAACTCTGGAAGAGATTTATAGCCTACTGAAGACCACAGCATTATTGGAAATTAAAATTAAAGAACTAAGAATTTATCCAAAGCCATTTATCAACAACTCTTGGGGGAAAGTCTTATCATTGATTGACACTATACAATAATTGATCAGGCACTCTGATAATGGATTGGACATACTTATAAAGTAACTGTATACATTAAAATCTGTTATAGTGTCAGGCTAATGTAAATAGTGTACATAGATATTTAAGATTTTATCTATAAATACTATGGAATTCATTCAAATGTATTTGAAAAATAAAAAATGAGGAAAAAAAAAAACAACTGTCTTTTCTGTGCTCAGTTTCATCCCATGTGCCCTCAGTTTTGTATTCCATTCCCATATCCTTTGCTGAAGTTCTTACTTAGAGTCTGCCTATAATGCCACATCATCTGCATACAGCAACTTTATTGATCTGTACCCTCTTACCTGTTTGGTAATTTAGTCCATCAGTATGAACAGTAGTGGGCTCAGAGATGAACCCTGGTGTGCATCCACTCCCACTAAGACCCCTCATTGAGACCAAACACTGTTTTCCCCTGAGTTACTGAGTCCTTATATATATAGCCTGCACTAATTCTACCACTGTTTCTGGGACATTGAACCCCTGTAGGACTGTCCGAACTAGTTTTGTTTGGACCTTGTCATATGCTTTCTCCAAGTCTAGGAATGCCCAGTTGGATTCTTTCCTCATCTCTAACTTCTTCTCAACTATCTGTCTCACTGCAAACATCTGGTCAAGTTGTTCTACAACCTGATCTGGATCCAAACTGCTCATCTCCCATCTTTCTTTCTACTGCTCTGCATATTCATTTATCAATCACCCTCTCCAGAGGTTTCATGCAATGTCACACCTCTGTACTGCCCACAGTTGTGAATGACCCCTTTGTTATTGAACACAGACACTAGCATGCTTATTCTTCAGTCATCTGGGGTACATCTTTCTCTCCACACTGCTATGAGTATCTTCAGGAGCCATTTCTTCCCTATCTCACCCAGCATCTTTGTCATGTCTGTTGTGACATCATCTATGCCTGCTGATTTCTTTGACTTCATTTTATTTAGTGTTGTTCATAATTCTTCTATGGTGAACTCATCTTTTCTCATTGTAAGGTGTGTCTGGGGCAATACAGCTTCTGTGGAGTTTTCTTCATTTAAAAGCTGCTGGAATTACTCCTTCCATTTGCCTTTGATGACCTGTGCATTGGTGAGCAGGTTGTTGCTGGTATCCCTTATGAAGTGTGTCTGACTATCTCCTTTATCTTTCTGTCCTTGCCTTGCAACCTGAAGTAGTTTCTTTCTGCCATCTACTGACTTATGTTCTAGAAGCTGGTAGAGTGCCACTGATGCCTTGTTCTTTGCTATTGCAACTTCTTTCTTAGCTTTTTTTGCTACCCAACCAGTATGCCTTTCTACCCTGTTCTATCTTTTCACTTTTCCTGCACTCCTTCTTTCCTCTGATGACTTCCTAGACTTCTACATTCCACCACCAGCTTTCCTTAAGTACCTTATTTTCATACCTGGTTCAGCTGCATATCTATTCTGTAGTCTTCGCACATGCTGTTTTGAGGTGCTGTGATTCTTCTTCTTCAACTCCATCCATTTTCTGTTCTTCTTGAAGTCTTAGAGTCCTGAGCAATTCATTGAACTGTTGTGCTTTCTTTCCAGTCAACTTTCAGGTCTTCATCCCACTTTCTGTTGACCTTTGAGCTTTCTCTGATCACTGCTTACAACTGTTTTCGACAACCACTGGTATATCCGGTAGACTGAGTGTTTTACTGGTGATGACTGACTTTGCAATCACTGATTCTACCCCCAGTGTCCTTTCCTTGCTAGGTGAAAGTCTAGCTGAGTTGCATGTTTGCCACTCTTGTATGTGATTTCATGAATGTCTCTCTTTCTGAACCATTTTACTAGACTGGAGTCTAGAATGGCCTCCCCTTCTTTATTCCTGTTTCCCCACCCATGTGGACTCAGGGAGTCCTCATACCCTATTCATGTCACCCATTATTAACATCAATTCCTGTTGCCCTGTTTATCTAGTAGGTCCTCTAGTCTGAATTCACTCTTTTCCTTAGTATTACAACACTATTGGAGGGCACAGGTTGAGATTATGAATACTGTCCAATCATTAGGCTGGAGTCTGATTTCCATGAGTCTATCACTAATTCTGATTACATCTCTCACTGCCTCTGAAGTCTCTCTCTCTCACTACAATTCCCACACCACTTCTAGACTGTCCTCCTCCTGAGTAGTAGACAATGGATCTCAAGCTAACTTGCTTTTCTGCACTATATTTCCTTCTTGTCTCTTGGATACATAGGATGTCCAGCTTCCTCCTTACTATTTTGTCATCCACTTCCAACTTCCCCTCAGTGAACCTACAACGAGAGCAGCAATTCTTAGTCCATGTTTGACAGGTTGATTGCCTAGATTTCACTGAACAGTGCTATCTCAGATAACCCAAGCTGGGCAAATGGAGAACTACCTGCTGGCCAGTAGAGGCACATACACCCCATTCCACCATTAGCATGGGTCCTTAACATAGGTCAGATTAGGCCAGGTCCACAACCCACTTGTCACTGGCAAATACCCAGTGACAACATTAGTCAAAACAGACAAATCGCATCACGCCATATTTTACACCATCAAGTGGTTAGCTCTGCCACAGTGCACAATCTGTGATCTGTGCTCTCCTATCATAAGGATACTGCACATCACAGTAGACTCCTAAATCAGTTGTTTTTCTATAATTCTTCACCCTAGAGGGCAACATGTGCTGCTGTCCACAGCTCCAGTCTTTTGGTGAGTTTGAAAATCTCAGCATATTATTTTTTTTTCCTGGAGGTGGGAGGAACCCTACAGGCACAACATGTAAATTCCAAACAGGCATTGGCCAGAGGTCAGGATCATATCTTGTACCTTGTGCATGGGTGACAAAAGCCTTAACCATTATGCCAACTGATCTGATTGCATACACTATATACTTTTAAGCAGGGTCTGCTAATACTTTTTCAGTGACATTACCCCTTACCAGCTCCTGGCATGCTGCCAGCAAGCAGACTTCCAATCCACTGATCAGTCTTAATTAGGCAAACAACATTGCATTATGATAGCTATTGGTCAAACATTCACTTCGAAAGATCAGATAGGAACAGTCACAACAAACTGTGACAGTGCTTTTTAGTATAAAAAGAGCATTAAACTTAATCTTCAAAGAGCAAATGAAAATCCTTTACTTTTGGAAGAGATAATTTTACATACAAAATACAAGTTCCTATTAAATTATAGAATGTTTCAAAGTTTGAATGTCATATGGTCGACATCATATGATCAAACTTTGAAAAGTTTGAAGGTGAAAGGCAACGGCTCCTTATTCAGAATGGGAACATTTCCATTTTCTGCACTGAAGTGTGATCTTGGAGTTGGTATATTTAAGTGGGGGGGTGGGGGGTGCAGGGGGGCTTGCCCCCCTACTCAGAGCATTAAGGTAGGGTTTTTTTTTTTACGTTTTTATTATATATTAGAAGATTCAAGTTTCACTCATATGTTGTAGAACATATGAGGTTCGAAATGCTGAAGCTTTGAATATATAATATAGACCCCAAAATACTATTACAGTTCACAGAGAAAATAAATTAAATAATCTCACATAGTCAGAATATTGGCAATAAAACTATGTGCACCTGTAGATGCTATTTCCAATTACTTGCAGATGATGACTAAAATCTAGTGATATAAATAAAGCATGGGTTCTACAATTCAGGTTTCTAGATTTAGCTTACTCTGCCAGTTAAGGCTCCCATAGTCCAAATATTAGTCTCAGGAAACTGAAAAGAAAACGGACTCCAGAAGGTCTGGAGAAGTATACTCCAAAGGTTAGATGCAGTTCCCCAAGTCTTAATAATGGTCCTTGACAGCAATAAAGAAAAAAAAGAATACCAGTTACCCTGATCCAGCACACTCCAGAAAGGTTAAATATTTCAAACCTAATAGTCGACAAGTTCCTAGACAATGTAACACTGCCTCATTAAAAGAAATGAGTTAATCTCATATTATCAAAAATAAAATAGCTCTCTATTTTGCATATTTTATGAAATCAGTTTATATTTCTGAATCTAAGACATGGATCATCTGGCATTTCTACCTTTCTGTACCACAAGTCCCCCAGAGCAGACATCTAATGGACAAAGTATATTTCCATATTTAGGTCACATAGTTTCCTGCTTTAAGATGAACAAGTACATTTTAAGTATTAGACAAAATTCCATTTGCTGTTTTCAGATTGTATCTCCTCTGTAGTATTTAATTATTCTGTTTTTGTCAGAAATTGAGTTTCAGTATTTACATAGTGTTCCACCAGTTGGGTAATCTCTGTATGAGTTTTAAAACATTTGCAATATAGTTCAGATTTCATGAATGTGGATAGGGGATAGCTGCTGTGGCAACACTAACTCATTCACTGTAGTGTCTTTTTGAGCATTACTGAGGTCTATTGAATGATAATCTGATGCTTTCTCATGTAACCCCATGCAAGGACTGAATACCAACTACTCAGTATTATAGCACAGGCAAATCAATTTCACCATGTATAGAGCACTTTAACCTATAACCCTAAAGCAGCACAATCAATGAAAAAGCTATAACTGTTGGACTACCATCTGTATGCCAAGATGAGGAGTGGCAGGTACTTACTCATATCCTGCTGAAACTAGATTGTAAATTCTCAGCATGATCTTAAGAGCAAAGTTAAATCTCTCCAGCAAACCATTTATGGGTTGTAGTGGTAGTGCTTAACTGCTTGACAGCATCACACTTCCATAAATAGGTCATCAGTTTTGACAAATTTACCCTGCCTGCCATTCAGGTATTTGCAATTAATTATGATTAACTGATAAACCCTCAGAGTGTAAATGAAGTCTATAAGCAGCCATCTTAATTTAGCTTCATCTGCCATTTAAAACCCCCAAAGTACATAAAATAGTTCCAGGCAAACAAAAAGAAAAGGACAGCAACAGCTGTATAAAGTAGACTCCACAGAGGTAAGAGAAATTGTTACATGTCTCAGTAATAGCCCTAGACAATAAAAATGGTATAAAAAAGGGAGAGGGATTTCTCTAATGCAACATATTCCATCCACCTTTTCTTTGCAAACAAGATGCAAAATTCAGATATACCTTTGCTGCATACGTATGTTATGCAGATTTATAAGAATACAGTCAATAAACAATTTAATGTTATCAAAAAAAATAGCTATACATTTTATACATTTAATGAAATATACACCCATTAACAATTTTAAATGCAAGACAATTTCTATCATGCAACACATGAAAGATAGTACAAAACATGTTTTCAATGCTAAATCCAAAGAAGTAGACTTCTCCTCTTTCCTCTGAAACACAGCATCATAAATATCTGATGTAATTTTGCAGCAATGATTCAGTAAATCTGACAGAGCTAAAATGTTTCACAGCCTTTAGTTTGCTTCCATCTAATGCTTGTAGCATAAATGTGTCCCATGGCAATCTATCACTAATAATGAAAAATGTTTATGATTAAAAAATAAAACTGCATCACTTTCTAATGCCCCATCATAAAGAAAGTATTTTTACCTAAATGTATGATGTTTTAAACGTATACTGGTGGGAGTACTAATGGTTTCAACATACCCATTAAAAAGCACATCTTTCTGGAATATAAGCTCCTGTGCCACTGAATAACAACCTATTTCTTCTTAATTTATTTTCCTTTTATGCACATTAAACTTCTGTAATTAGGTGCTTGACCATCTGAAGTGCTGGCAATGAAGGATTGACATGTCCATCTGAGGGGGAGAGCATTCAAAGACATTGACTGAGAGGAGGCATTGTACACAGAAGGGAGTATCCCACAGACATTGTCAATAAGTGCAAGGGTGGGGGAATAGAAACAAGGGTAGGTCATCATTTAAGCCCCCGAGCAGGACAAACAATTGACAACATTGCCTCCAGGACAGCCTTAAGATCCACACTGCTGCCAGCTTACTCAGATAAGTCCAGGGTGGTGGGGGAGGAGAAGCCGACAGAACTAAGTGATAGCCAGACAGCATGTTGCAGCAAGAAGACAGGAGAGGGGAAAACTATGCATCTCCATGTCCATGCTTTATACTATATAACGCCACAAAAGTATAGAATCACCATGCTAGATATCAACAACCTCTTTTAGGTGTATGTCAGAAAGATCTCTAGGCTTTAACTCTTGTAGTTTCATTTCCACAGCACTGAAATCATTCATTGTGTTTTGATCTGCAGCACAATACTATATAGACTCTCAGTGTTCTCTTTATCCCCTTCATACTGCCTCATCCTAATTCTCCTAAAAGAAAATACGAAGAGTAGGGTCATTTTCCAATGCTCTGACCAAATTTCTAAAATCAATATGAATATGACATTGGAATCCATCCTAAAAATATGCCAAAATCTAATGGACAAACTTAGCCTACCATACCAAAACACATTTTTAAATAGCTGGCTCTTTGAAATACAATCTTGCAGGTCAGAGCAGATACAAATATGGCTTCCTTAAAACTTGTTATTTATTTATTTATTATTAAATTGTGATGGGGTGCCAAAAGATGTGCTTCCCTAGTTACCATATTTTCTTGCAAAACCTTTACCTAACGAGCAGTGAATTATTTTCCTTGCAGACATAAGATTTACATGTATTTTAATAGAATATTGCTCAAAACTGAAGGCAAAATCAGCATTGATTAAACGGAAGTGCTGAACACTCTTCTCTATAATTACAGCTTCTCTTTATTAAGCAAATGTAAAACACAGTCAACATCAGAGGGAGGCCACAATGACTGCAGGTAAATCCACCAAGTATGAAAAAAACAAAATGAGTAGTGAAAGCCATATGCTTTATTCAGGATTTAACACTTTCATTCCTACCTAGAACTTTATCAGAATCTAAAGGAAATGTACACATCACTTCCTTACATAAGGCCCCCTTAAAGGTACAGTGCAATAAATACATTAAAAAATGAACAAATACAAAAGCAAGTAAAGAAACACAGAGTCTGTACACAAATATGTCTTTACATCAAATAATAGTTCACTGTTGTTGCCATGTGTAAAAGTTAATATAAATAAAGAAAATACACTTCAAAAACATATATATCTCTTTCAACAGAGTGTTAGAAAAACATGCTGTGCCATGTCCCTAAATAATGTGAACAATATGTGTGCACCATAAGAAGTAGTAATGCAAAACTGGAACATTAAATTGTTTAAAACATTTAAATTTTTTCAGAGTAATTTGTTGATAAATGTTAAAAGATACAGTACTGGGTGTTTTTTTAATGAACTGACATTTTAATTTTTCGTACTGAGTGAACTAATGTCATGTTATTCAAGCCAGGTGGATCGGATGCATTTAGTCATAATTGCCATTTTAATTCTCTAAGTTCTATAAGATTACACAATCTCGACCTCTGGGGTCCCTGTGTATTTTTTCCAGTATTCTAAAGTTGTACATACAATGGCCTGTGCATACTACCTTGTGTCTGTATAAAGCATTTTTTATGCTCTCCTCGACAATGTCATAAAGATGTTCTTGTATTCATTTGTGAAGTGCTCTCTCCAGTTTTGTCTATATAAAAGTTATGCCATCCTGGGCAGACTGACAGGTAGACTAAGGGCCAGATTCAGGAAGGCTTACACGGAGTTTAAGAGTAGTGTAAGCCTCTGTGTAAGCCTCCTGATTCAGCAACAGCCCAAATCTCCGTGTAAGAGACAGCTAACACGTCTCTTACACGGAGTGGGCGTGGAAATGCTCAATACCTCATTTGCAGCTGACAGATATGCAAATGAGGTATGTGAGCGATCCACGAAGCCCAAACCAGTCCGTGTAACAGACGTGTTAGCTGCAGAAATGTACTCAGCTGACAACTGAGTACATTTCTGCAAAATTAAAAATGGAGCTATGTCAGCTCCAAATAAAGGGTGCATTTGTTACAGTAAGCATGCCAATGGTCAAATATGTGGCCATTGGCATGAAAAAGTGTTGAAAAATAAATTATATAACTTTTTTTTTTTTCACGGGATTTTTGTGTTTAACTGCAGCGCACACCCGCGCAAACGGGGTGCGCGACCTAAAACTAAAAACCGAAGCTTATAAGCCCACAATTGTGGGATTTATGTATTGCATGGAATGTCAATGGAGGGACTTGCAGACTAAAAACAATATGGCCTCCGTTTAGTGGTTGTCAAGGGGGGGAAGCTCCGTGTAAGATATGTAACTAAGCATTACTAGGCAATCCTATGTAAATGAGGGTTACAATACTGAATCACACTGCCACATAGGTAATGAGCACTTTCTGAGTAGTGTAAGAGTTAGAGAAGCGGGAGGAACAGAGTAAGAGGTAGGTGACATCACGGAGGGGAAGGATAGAAAGAAATGTACCAGATTGGAGGGCAATGTAAGGTAGCAGATGACAGACAGACATCAGGGAGGGAGGTGTGTCCCAACAGAACACTAGGAAAGTCAAGAAATTGAGGGCATACGCTATCCCTACACTCTAAGTTTCTTGATATACGTGCATGCGCCTGGCGTCTTAGCGCTGCAGTAAGCAGGTTCAACATGTGGGAGCGTGTTGCAAACTGTTTACAACGGTTTCTTGGCGTGCGTGTGTAAGACAGTGTCTTGGCGTTTTAACATGAATCAGCCTAGCTAACACCGTGTAAGGATGTGTGCGCGTGTAACACCGTGTAGGGATGTGTACACGCGTTTAAGTGACTGTGAGCGTGTTCAAGCTGGTGTGCACAATGCTCCCCTTCAGGAAACAGAGAGGAAACAGGAAACAACGAAAATACACGGAAACTGCCAGGGAATACTGCTGGGGTTAATTGGTGGAAACAATTACAAGCAGGCAATGACACAGGCAGACTAGAAGCCCAACCCAGCACTTAAAACACAACAAAGAGCAGTGCAGGCTGTTTCTCACGAGAGATACTGCCAGAAAATAAGTTCTCAGAATTGAAAACTGGAAATAAGCTGAACTCAGAGCAGAAATACTAGGGGCTGCCATGGCTATTATAATCAGGCATAGGCGAATTGCTGAGGGTGGTGATAATGCACATGCTGGCAGACAACCCAGAGTGAGGAGAAGGAGAAGAGTATACAGGCCTAGGGTCACCTACCATGGGTTACATTAGCTGGAGATAGTAGAGCGCTATAGAGTGGACAGAGAGCTCCTGCAGCAGATTGTTGAGCTGTGCAGGCCACACCTCACACACAGAACCAACAGAGGGGAACCCATCCCAGTGGAAACCAAGGTATGTGTTGGCCTAAGAATACTAGCAACAGGTACCTTCCAGAGACCAACTGGCGATATGATGGGGATATCACAGGCATCAGCCTCCAGGGTACTGCACCAGTTCCTGGATGCCATGTCACCACATGTCAGTGATCATATATATGTCCCTAATGACCGTGAGGTTGTGGCCAGCAATATGCATCTCTTCCAGCAAATAGCGGGATACCCTGAGGTGCTGGGTGCAATAGACTACACGCACATACGCATCAAAGCACCAGCCGGAGAGCGGGGTAGAGTCTACATTAACCGCAAGGGATACCCCTCCATCAACTGCCAGGTCGTGTGTGATGCCCAGGGCATAATAATGAATGTGTGTGCTGGCTGCCCTGGGAGCTACCACGATTCCCACATCTGGCATCTGACGCAGCTGTACCAATCATTTGCCAATGGGGACTTCCCACACGGACACCTAGTGGGGGATGCTGGTTATGCACTTGAGCCGTGGCTGATGACACCCATCAGAAATGCACACACACCTGAACAGGAACGCCATAATGAGGCACACGCACAAACACGTAATATCATAGGCGTGTGTTTGGGCTGCTCAAGTCACGGTTCCAGTGTCTGGACACATCTGGTGGAGCTTTGCAGTACACACCAACTACATGTACCCAAATGATCATAATATGTGCTATGCTACATAATATGATCCTGCGGAAACAGCTGCAGCAGGACCAGCACAGGGCTGGGCCAAACATCCCCCCACCATTGTCAACGCCACCAAAGGCAGGGGTGACTCGGAGGAGGAACAACCTGACCTTGTCCCAGTAGGCAGAAGGAGGCGTGCCCAGTATGCCCTGGCCTTGGCAAAGAGGCAATGCATAGCACATATGCTTGGTCAGTAGGAACACTGGGACTGATACCCGCTCTGACTCACTCATACAGTAACAGGGATGCCTAACATGACACAACCTGCTTCCAAACGTACAGGGAGTGTAGTATGTGCATCCGACAGAGGCAGCCCTGCAGCACCACCCGAGGCATGAATGCCATGTGTTAAGTAATGTAACACCATGTATCATATGCACACCTGAGGACCATGACTAACATCCACCCTCACCAATCATAAACCACAAAACACAAACCCACCTCATAGCTATCACAAGGGATAGGAACCTAGATGTAATGCTACCCAATGCCAAAGGTATAAACAGCAAGATGTGTGCAGTGTAAATGCACACAGTATAGGGAATGCACATATCAGTGCTGTAATAGAAAACAGGGTCAAAGCCCACATCATCACCCTGACACTACCAGGGTCACACCTCATACAGTGATGTACATGTGCAAAAACATGGAACAAGATACAAAATGAGGGTGACTACCAATAAATGGCATGGATAACCACACACCCCTGTTGTTACCACAACAAGAAGCAACATGGATTAGCCATGGTCAAACACCAATGGCTAAAACTGACTACTACTATATAACTTGCTGCAGACCACTGTCCTAATAGCAGGAACTGCCCCAGGCCTATGTTCACAGGTTCATACTAGGCTATCTGCCCTAGGGCATTTATAAGCCTAGACCAGAGTTCCGTGGAGTCTGCCACCCCTTCAATTTCCCATTATATTTGGG